>NW_019175172.1:327565-327945 GCF_002260705.1 Seriola dumerili
TTCATATGTCTTTTCCTGCTTGAATGATGACCAAATGGCTTGCCACAAAAGCTGCAACTGAACGGTTTCTCTTTCGTATGGATTCTTGTGTGCACAGTTAACTCTCCCTGTCCTTTAAATCTTTTCCCACACACATCACAACCAAATGGTGTCTCTCCTGTATGGACTCTTGTGTGCGCTCGTAAGAACCCCCTTTTCCTTAAATCTCCTCCCACAAACACTGCAACCAAATGGTTTCTCTCCTGTATGGACGTTCGTTTGCCACCTAAGATTCGTCTGTCCCTTAAATGTTGCTCTGGTTTCCTTCCAATCAATGTCACTGTCTTCTGTCTTGGATAAATCTGAGACCTTTTCATCTGTGTCTGGTTGAAGATGACCAT
>NW_019175172.1:327970-330979 GCF_002260705.1 Seriola dumerili
CTAACGTGGCTAGTAAGAGCACTTGTCGCCTTAAATCTCTTCCCACAAACACTGCAACCAAATGGTTTCTCTCCTGTGTGGTCTTTCATGTGCCTCGTAAGAGACCCCTTTTCCTTAAATCTCTTCCCACAAGCACTGCAACCAAATGGTCTCTCTCCTGTATGAACTCTTATGTGCCTAGTAAGATTCTTCTTTGCATTAAATCGCTTCCCACAAATACTGCAACCAAATGGTTTCTCTCCTGTATGAACTTTTAAGTGAATAGTAAGATACACCTTTGCAATAAATCTCTTTCCACAAATACTGCAACCAAATGGTTTCTCTCCTGTATGAACTCTTATGTGCCTAGTAAGATACACCTTCGTATTAAATCTCTTCCCACAAACACTGCAACCAAATGGTTTCTCTCCTGTATGAACTATCATGTGCCTATTAAGATTCCTCTTCACATTAAATCTCTTCCCACAAGCACTGCAACCAAATGGTTTCTCTCCTGTATGGACTTTCACGTCCGTTGTGACATGATCCTGTCGGTAGAATTCTTCCCCACAAACATCAGAAACAAATGGTTTCTCTCCTGTATGGACGTTCGTGTGCCACCTAAGATTCGTCTGTCCCTTAAATCTTGCTTTGGTTTCCTTCCAATCAATGTCACTGTTTTCTGTCTTGGAAAACTCTGAGACCTTTTCATCTGTGTCTGGTTGAAGATGACCATGTGGATCTAAGTTCCTGTCTGGTTCAGATCTTCCACAGTCCTCTCCATCAGCCTCTGTTTCCATCTGTTCAGCTGAGCTGTTCGACGGAGGCTCTGCCTCTCTGATCTCTTCAGTTCGGCTTCGATGTGGCTGTGAAGACTGAGGTTTCTCCTCATCATCTTCATTCTTCACATGGACAGGAGTAAGTGGGACCTTGGCGTCATCAGCCTCCTCCAACCTTTGAAGCTGTTCTTCCTCCTGACTGGTCCAGAATTCCTCCTGTTCCTCTTTAAGACGTGGGTTCTCTGGTTCCTCCTGATCCAGACAAGGGCTCAACTCAAGGGGAACCTCTTCTTTAATCACGAACAGATACTGATGATCTGCAGGAAACAATGAAACACACACATTATGGACAATTCATATTAGCTGTGTTTCAAACGTATGAACTTTCCCCAGGAACCAGGAACCTTTGGAGGACCTGTGTGTGTTTCGACCACAAGAACCACAGTCTAAATTTAATTCCAGGGTAATTGATCTACCCCCAAAAAGGTTCCTGGTCAGGGGGTTGTACTTTCCAAGGATTCAGTACCTTTACTTGGGTGAACTTAAGTTATAATATATAACATTTCAACATTAAAATGTCTCAAGATGACTATACCTGTGTTATATATGTTTTGAGTTGTGATGTTAAATTATCCCCAATATTTCCAGCAATTCTCAAACCAAGAAAAATACATGATTTTACTATGGTAAAGCTGTGTCATTTGGTCGCCTGTCAATGATAGCACATCCCCTATATGCATGGGTCGGCGCTGTGGTTGCCTGCCAGAAGCTCAAAATTGAATGTGAAACTATTTTATTAATTGTTTTTTACAGTTCTAATGACCAGGTCTGTTTGATTTCCAGACGAACGGACACTGAAAGAATCAAAACTGGGAGAAGATGACGGTGATGGAGACTACAACCCCCATGAGCCCACATTATTTCATGACGTCATCCAATGCCATCTTTTTTCATTATTTGGATTGAGAGACACCTAGAGGCAGAAGTTACATACTGTGCGTTTAAAGGACAGAGATGACCTTTCCTGTGTGAATAATAAAACATTGTCCCCAGTTCCCCTTACATTTATTTTAATTCACTTTTTAAATTACCTTTTTTTGAAGGTACTTCAGTCTGTAGGTTCTCCTGGAATCGGATCCTGAGGTCCATGTGGTTCTGAGTTTCACTGATCTGAGGTCCGCTGTGCTTCCTCTGCTCTAACTGACCTCTGGAGGAAAAACACCTGGAATCAAATGTATAAGTGTATTGGATTGAGAATCATTTTTGAATCGAATCTTGAGATTTTCTGAATCAAGCACCCCCAGTATACATATGGACAAAATAATAATGACAACAAAAGTTAAGTAGGAACCTTGATGGAGTTCTGTTATTCATATCCAGATTCTTGTCGTACTCATCTTCATTGTCCTCTTCATCATGGCGGAGTCTCCTGCTGCACTTCCCACCTGAACAAAGAGCAGAAATCAATTATTTCCACTATAGATTGCTGCAAATGTGCGTGACTGAGTATTTTATTTTGAAACTATTGAACAGAAGTTATGTTGTTTATTCCAGCTCACTAAAGCAAGTTTTACAAAAAAAGAGAAAAGTTAACGTGTCACAATCATTTTCCATCATCATTATTAGTAGCAGTATCAACAGTATCAATACTATTGTTATTATCTACAATAGTAGAACGTGCTGGTTCTGTCCTACATGTTCTGCCAAAGCTTGACTAGTTGTTAAATCCTGAATTAGAAGCATCTCTGCAAAACTCCATCTCTTGAAAAACTTGCATTCAATTTTCCCTTTGTTAAAGCTAAAGTCTGTATGTGCCTGAAGACATGATACAACACCTGAACATTAGACACCTGTGTCTAACCGTACATCTGGCATGCAACATAACCAGAGAGCAGCAACACGTGGGGAAAACAACCATGAATCTGCGGTGATCAACAGCCCGCCACAGCTTCGCGCTGCAGAAGGACGATTCACTCAGGAACAGAGAGGAAACTTTGTGGTTCATGGATTTAAAATTTACGCCTAAAACGGAATGACCAACCGGTTTTGTGAGTATGACCGAGGCTGCAGGAGAACCTCCAGTAGTCTCCTCTGCCGGTCGATCTCTTTCTTTAAGCCGACAGCCTCCTCCTCGTACCCGCGCTACGAGTCCGTCCACGGCCGCTAAAGATTTCTGGGAGGCGGCGGCGAGTCTCTCATAACAAATCCTCTCAGAACCTCGGACTTAAGACAATTTTTACTGGCAAGTCTC
>NW_019175172.1:334197-351237 GCF_002260705.1 Seriola dumerili
GAACCACAGTCTAAATTTAGCTCCGGGGTAATTGATCTACCCCCAAAAAGGTTCCTGGTCAGGGGGTTGTACTTTCCAAGGGTTCAGTACCTTTACTTGGGTGAACTGACCATTTAAAGTTATAATAAATAACTTTTCCACATTAAAATGTCTCAAGATGACTATACCTGTGTTATATATGTTTTGAGTTGTGATCTTAAATTATCCCCAATATTTCCAGCAATTCTCAAACCAAGAAAAATACATGATTTTACTATGGTAAAGCTGTGTCATTTGGTCGCCTGTCAATGATAGCACATCCCCTATATGCATGGGTCGGCGCTGTGGTTGCCTGCCAGAAGCTCAAAATTGAATGTGAAACTATTTTATTAATTGTTTTTTACAGTTCTAATGACCAGGTCTGTTTGATTTCCAGACGAACGGACACTGAAAGAATCAAAACTGGGAGAGGATGACAGTGATGGAGACAAAAACTCCCATGAGCCCACACTATTTCATGACGTCATCCAATGCCATCTTTTGTCATTATTTGGATTGAGAGACACCTAGAGGCAGAAGTTACATACTGTGCGTTTAAAGGACAAAGATGACCTTTCCTGTGTGAATAATAAAACATTGTCCCCAGTTCCCCTTACATTTATTTTAATTCACTTTTTAAATTACCTTTTTTTGAAGGTACTGTCAGTCTGTAGGTTCTCCTGGAATCGGATCCTGAGGTCCATGTGGTTCTGAGTTTCACTGATCTGAGGTCCGCTGTGCTTCCTCTGCTCTAATTGACCTCTGGAGGATGAAGACCTGGACTCAAATGTATAAGTGTATTGAATTGAGAAATCGTTTTTGAATCGAGAATCAATTTTGAATCGAATCTTGAGATTTTCTGAATCAAGCACCCCCAGTATACATGTGGACAAAATAATAATGACAACAAAAGTTAAGTAGGAACCTTGATGGAGTTCTGTTATTCATATCCAGATTCTTGTCGTACTCATCTTCATTATCCTCTTCATCATGGCGGAGTCTCCTGCTGCACTTCACACCTGAACAAAAAGCAGAAATCAATTATTTCCACTATAGATTGCTGAAAATGTGCGTGACTGAGTATTTTATTTTGAAACTATTGAACAGAAGTTATGTTGTTTATTCCAGCTCACTAAAGCCAATTTTACAAAAAAATTAAACAAGTTAACGTGTCACAATCATTTTCCATCATCATTATTAGAAGCAGTATCAACAGTATCAATACTATTGTTATTATCTACAATAGTAGAACGTGCTGGTTCTGTCCTACATGTTCTGCCAAAGCTTGACTAGTTGTTAAATCCTGAATTAGAAGCATCTCTGCAAAACTCCATCCTGAAAACTTGCTATTCAATTTTCCCTTTGTTAAAGCTAAAGTCTGTATGTGCTGAAGACATGATACAACACCTGAACATAAAACACCTGTGTCTAACCGTACATCTGGCATGCAACATAACCAGAGAGCAGCAACACGTGGGGAAAACAACCATGAATCTGCGGTGATCAACAGCCCGCCACAGCTTCGCGCTGCAGAGGACGATTCACTCAGAAACAGAGGAAACTTTGTGGTTCATGGATTCAACATTTCACGCCTAAAACGGAATGACCAACCGGTTTTGTGGAGTATGACCCGAGGCTGCAGGAGAACCTCCAGTAGTCTCCTCTGCCGGTCGATCTCCTCTCTGAAGCCCGACGCCTCCTCCTCGTACCCGGCTACGAGTCCGTCCACGGCCGCTAAGATTTCCTGGGAGGCGGCGGCGAGTCTCTCAGTAACAAATCCTCTCAGAACCTCGGACTTAGACATTTTACTGCAAGTCTCGCTTCAATCCGCCGCGTGTCGTGGACAATCTTACTCGACTGCTGTTCCTCGCGGCGCTGCCCCTTTCCGGTTCCGGTACGTGTTTTAAAGTCATCCGAGTGGAAACCGAGACCTGCGCTAACCGTTACATTTTCTTTTTCTTTCATATTAAAAGCTTCTGTAAACGATCGTCACTGTTGGTTATGTTGCATGCCGAATTTCCAGTTAGACACCAGTGTTGAGTTCAGGTGTTCAACAATCTCTTACTCACGTATAGACTTTAGCATTAGCATAGGGAAAATTGATTAGCATATTTTGAGGAGAGAGTTTTGTAGATATGCTTCTAGTTCAGGATTCAAAATTCAGAATTTTCAAAATAAAACACTCAGTCACACACATTTTCAGCAATATGAAGTGGAAATAATTGATTTCTGCCTTTTGGTCAGGTGTGAAGCGCAACAGGAGACTCCGCCATGATGAAGAGGAAGACTCGGACTTGGATTTGGATGACGGGGATCTGGATATGAATAACAGGACTCCATCAAGGTTTCTACTTGGCTTTTGTTGTCATTATTATTTCTTTCTACATATATACAGAGTATATGAGTGTGTCTAGGGAAAATAAACTCTACTTTCTTCTTTATTTCACCCTTTAAAACTGTATTATTGCAGGTGTAATGCTGTGTAATTTATTGTGTAGAAAAAGTATCAATGCTGATTTAAATTAATGTTCTGACCAAATATTATCAGACACATTTTTACTGTATAAAGCTGACTGATTTGAAACCAAAAGGACTACAGCCCACTCACATTGATGTATTAAGTCGATATTACAGCTGCTAAAGTTAAAACAGAAATCATAGTTTCCTGTCCTGACGTTAACTAATGTTGTAATGAAAATGTTCACCAGAATCAGGACACCATTAATTTGCAGGAGTCCAGTTTAACTTTAGCTTGTCCAATGTAAATAAAAAGCTAATTTCATATTCACTTTCATTATCATGTCAATTTTATACTGAAAATTATTTGTCAATTTCATCATTTCAATTAGAATTTTGGTAAAAACCACATTTTTGAATATGAATGTCAACATTTGTATTTTAATCATATGAGATATTTCCACACAAATGGAAAATGAAACCTCAGTTGGGTTATTACATTTAGTTTTTAGTATAGGCAGCTTGGGACTATTGTAATAAAGCTGCTGCTAATGTTCATCTTTCAGGTCTTTTTCCTCCAGAGGTCAGTTTGAGTGGAGGAAGCACAGCGGACCTCAGATCAGTGAAAGTCAGAACCACATGGACCTCAGGATCCGCATCCAGGAGAACCCACAGACTGAAGTACCTTCAAACAATGGTAATTAAAAAAAAATCAAATATAAATGAAATCAATGTAAACTGATGAAAGAGTTTTATTATTCACAAAGGAAAGGTTATCTCTCTCCTATACTTCCGGTTTAAAGAGTCAGTTCACACAAAACACTGTCCAAGTGATACAAAAATATTCTGCACTGGGTGACGATTGGCCGATCTGACTATGGTTTAGGTCGCGCAACCCCAGTACAAATCTGCAAGAATGATTTAAGTTGTAAAACTAAATTGTGTTACACTTTCATACAAATAACAGTAAATTTGAAACATGTAATGTAATTCATGACCAGCAACTCTACAGTTTCACTTACTGCTGCTGCTTTCAACAACATGCTTGTGTTTACATGTCCTCATATGTCTTACGCTGTTTGAATAATGACCGGATGGCTTGCCACAAAAACTGCAACTGAACGGTTTCTCTTTTGTATGGATTCTCGTGTGCTGCGTTAACCTCGACTGTATTTTAAATCTTTTCCCACAAAAATCACAACAAAATGGTGTCTCTCCAGTATGGACTTTCATGTGCACTGTAAGAGTGCCCTTTAATTTAAATCTTTTCCCACAAACATTGCAACCAAATGGTGTCTCTCCTGTATGAAGTTTTATGTGCCTATTAAGATTCCTCTTCACATTAAATCTCTTCCCACAAATACTGCAACCAAATGGTTTCTCTCCTGTATCAAGTTTTGTGTGCACTGTAAGAGTGCCCTTTAATTTAAATCTTTTCCCACAAGCACTGCAACCAAATGGTTTCTCTCCTGTATGGATGTTCGTTTGCCACCTAAGATTCGTCTGTCCCTTAAATCTTGCTTTGGTTTCCTTCCAATCAATGTCACTGTCTTCAGTCTCGGAAGACTCTGAGACCTTTTCATCTGTGTCTGGTTGAAGATGACAATGTGGATCTACGTTCCTGTCTGGTTTATATTTTCCACAGTCCTCTCCATCAGCCTCTGTTTCCATCTGCTGAGCTGAGCTGTTCGACGGAGGCTCTGCCTCTCTGATCTCTTCAGTTCGGCTTCGATGAGGCTGTGAAGACTGAGGTTTCTCCTCATCATCTTCATTCTTCACATGGACAGGAGTGAGTGGGACCTTGGCATCATCAACTTCCTCCAACCTTTGAAGCTGTTCTCCCTCCTGACTGGTCCAGAGTTCCTCCTGTTCCTCTTTAAGACGTGGGTTCTCTGGTTCCTCCTGATCCAGACGAGGGCTCAACTCAAGGGGAACCTCTTCTTTAATCACGAACAGATACTGAAGATCTGCAGGGAACAATGAAACACACACATTATGGACAATTTATATTAACTGTGTTTCAAACGTATGAACTTTCCCCAGGAACCAGGAACCTTTGGAGGAACTATGCGCGTTTTGACCACAAGAACCACAGTCTAAATTTAGCTCCGGGGTAATTGATCTACCCCCAAAAAGGTTCCTGGTCAGGGGGTTGTACTTTCCAAGGGTTCAGTACCTTTACTTGGGTGAACTGACCATTTAAAGTTATAATAAATAACTTTTCCACATTAAAATGTCTCAAGATGACTATACCTGTGTTATATATGTTTTGAGTTGTGATGTTAAATTATCCCCAATATTTCCAGCAATTCTCAAACCTCTGTTCCTGAGTGAATTCGTCCTCTTGCAGCGCGAAGCTGTGGCTTGGCTGTTTGATCACGCGCAGAATTCATGTTGTTTTCCCCACGTGTTGCTGCTCTCATGGTTATGTTGCAATGCCAGATTACGGTTAGACACAGGTGTTTTTATGTTCAGGTGTTGATCATGTCTTCAGCAATACAGACTTTTGGCTTTTAACAAAGGAAAATTGAAATAGCAAGTTTTTCAGGAATGGAGTTTTGCAGAGATGCTTTAAATTCAGGATTTAACAACTAGTCCAAGCTTATTGGCAGAAACATGTAGGACAGAACGCAGCACGTTCTACTCAATTGTAGATAATAACAATAGTCATTGGATACTGTTGATACTGCTCTAATAATGATGATGGAGAATGATTGTGAACACGTTAATTTTTCTCCTTTTTGTAAAACTTGCTTTTAGTGAGCTGGAATAAACAACATAACTCCTGTTCAATAGTTTCAAATCAAAATACTCCGTCATGCACAATTTTTCAGCATCTATAGTGGAAATAATTGATTTCTGGCTTTTTGTTCAGGTGTGAAGTGCAGCAGGAGACTCGCCATGGATGAAGAGGAAATGACGATGAAGTATGACAAGAATCTGGATATGAAATAACAGAACTCCATCAAAGGTTCCTACTTAACTTTTGTTGTCATTATTATTTGTCCACAGTATACTGGGGGTGGTCTTGATTCAGAAAATCTCAAGAATTCGATTCAAAATTGATTCTCGATTCAAAATGATTTCTCAATTCAATAATTTATACATTGAGTCCAGTGTTTTTCCTCGCAGAGGGTCAGTTAGAAAGCAGAGGAAGGCACAGGCGGACCTCAGATCAGTGAAACTAGACACGCACATGGACCTCAGGATCGATTCCAGGAGAACCTCAGACTGAAGTACCTTCAAAAAAGGTAATTAAAAAAGTGAATTAAATACATGTAAAGGGGAACTGGGACAAATGTTTTATTATTCACAACAGGAAAGGTCATCTCTGTCCTTTAAACGCACAGTAAATTGTAACTTCTGCCTCAATGAAATAGTGTGGGCTCATGGGAAGTTTTTGTCTCGCATCAAACCGTCATCTTCTCCGCCAGTTTTTGATTCTTTCAGTTCCCGTTTCGTGCTGGAAATGCAAACAGACTGGTCATTAGAACTGTAAAAAACAATTAATAAATAGTTTCACATTCAATTTTGAGCTTCTGGCAGGCAACCACAGCGCCGACCCATGCATATAGGGGATGTGCCTATCATTGACAGGCGACCAAATGACAACAGCTTTACAATTAGTAAATCATGTATTTGTCTTTGTTTGAAATTGCTGAAATATTGGGGATAATTTAACATCACAACCTCAAAACATATATAACACAGGTATAGTCAATCTTGAGACATTTTAATGTGGAAAGGTTATTTAATTATAACTTTAAATGGTCCAGGTTTCACCCAAGGTAAAGGACTGAACCCTTGGAAAGTACAACCCCCTGAACCAGAACCTTTTTTGGGGGTGATCAATTACCCCGGAGCTAAATTTAGAACACTGTGGTTTCTTTGGTCAGCAAACGCGCATAGCTTCCTCCAAAGGGTTCCTGGTTCCTGGGAAAGGTTCATACGTTTGAACAACACAGTTAATATAAATTGTCCATAATGTGTGTGTTTCATTTGTTCCCTGCAAGGATCTTCAGTAATCTGTTTCGTGAATTAAAGAAGAGGTTCCCCTTGAGTTGAGCCCTCGTCTGGATCAGGAGGAACCAGAGAACGCACGTCTTAAAAGAGGAAACAGGAGGAAACTCTGGACCAGTCAGGAGGGAGAACAGCTTCAAAGTGGAGGAAGTTGATGGATGCAAGGTCCCCTTTCACTTCTGTCCATTGAAGAATGAAGATGATGAGGAAACTTCAGTCTTCACAGCCTCATCGAAGCCGAAACCTGAGAGATCAAGAGAGGCAGAACTCGTTCGAACAGCTCAGCTCAGCAGATGGAAACAGAGCTGATGGAGAGGAACTGTGGAAAATATAAAAACCCAGACAGGAACGTAGATCCACATTGTCCATCTTCAACCTAGACACAGTGAAAGGTCTCAGAGTCTTCGAAGACTGAAGACAGTGACATTGATTGGAAGGAAACCAAAGCAAGATTTTAAGGGACAGACGAATCTTAGGTGGCAAACGACAATCCATACAGGAGAGAAACCATTTGTTTCTGATTTTTGGGAAGAATTCTACACACAGGATCATGATCAACGGACGTGAAGTCCATACAGGAGAGAAACCATTTGGTTGCAGTATTTTGTGGGAAGAGATTTAATGTGAAGAGGAATCTTAATAGGCACATAAAACTTCCATACAGGAGAGAACACCATTTTGGTTGCAAATGTTTGTGGGAAAAGATTTAAATTAAAGGGCACTCTTACAGTGCAACCACAAACTCATACAGGAGAGAAACCATTTGGTTGCAGTGCTTGTTGGGAAAAGATTTAATTAAAGGGCACTCTTACAGTGCACATGAAAGTTCATACAGGAGAGAAACCATTTGGTTGCAGTGTTTGTGGGAAAGATTTAAATTAAAGGGCAACTCTTAACAGTGGCAACATGAAAGTCCATGAATCTGGGAGAGACACACCAATTTTGTTGTGATTTTTTTGTGGGAAAAGATTTAAAATACAGTCGAGGTTAACGCAGCACACGAGAATCCATAACAAAAAGAGAAACGTTCAGTTGCAGTTTTTTTGGCAAGCCATACCGTCATTATTCCAAACAGCGTAAAGACAATATGAGGACATGTAACACAAGATGTTGTTGAAGCAGCAGGCAGTAGTGAAACTGTAGAGTTGCTGGTCATAAATTACATTACATGTTTCAAATTTACTGTTATTTGTAATGAACAGTGTAACACAATTTAGTTTTACAACTTAATCATTCTTGCAGATTTGTACTGGGGTTGCGGCGCTGACCTAAACACCATAAGTCAGGATCGGCCCAATCGTCACCAGTGCAGAAATTTTTGTATCACTTGGACAAAAATGTTTGTGTGAACTGACTCTTTAACCGGAAAGTATAGGAGAGAGATAAACCTTTCCCTTTGTGATAAGTAAAACTCTTTCATCAGTTTAACATTGATTTCCATTTATCATTTGATTTCTTTTTAATTACCATTGTTGAAGGTAACTTCAGTCTGGTGGTTCTTCCTGGATGCGGGATCCTGAGGTCCATGTGGTTCTGACTTTCACTGATCTGAGGTCCGCTGTGCTTTCCTCCACTCAAACTGAACCTCTGGAGGAAAAAGACCTGAAAAGATGAACATTAGGCAGCAGCTTTATTACAATAGTCCCAAGCTGGCCTATACTAACAAACTAAAATGTAATAACCCAACTGAGGTTATTTCATTTTCATTTGTGTGGAAATATCTCATATGATTAAAATACAAATGTTGCATTCATGATTCAAAACTGTGGTTTTACCAAAATTCTAATTGAGATGATGAAATTGACAAATAATTTTCAGTATAAAATTGACATGATAATGAAAGTGAATAAGAAATTAGCTTTTTTATTTACATTGACAAGCTAAGTTAAACTGGACTCCCTGCAAATTAAAATGGTGTCCTGATTCTGGTGAACATTTTCATTACAACATTAAGTTAAAACGTCAGGATCAAGGAAACTATGATTTCTGTTTTAACTTTAGCAGCTGTAATATCGATTAATAACATCAATGTGAGTGGGCTGTAGTCCTTTTGGTTTCAAATCAGTCAGCTTTATACAGTAAAAAATTGTTTCTGATAATATTTGGTCAAGAAACATTAATTTAAATCAGCATTGAATACTTTTCTACACAATAAATTACACAGCATTACACCTGCAATAATACAGTTTTAAAGGGTGAAATTAAAGAAGGAAAGTAGAGTTTATTTTCCCTAGACACACTCATATACTCTGTATAAATGTAGAAGAAATAAATAAGACAAAAAAGCCCAAGTAAGAAACCTTGATGGAGTCCTTTTATTCATATCCAGATCCCCGTCATCCAAATCCAAGTCCGAGTCTTCCTCTTCATCATGGCGGAGTCTCTCTGTTGCGTTCACACTGCCAAACAGGCAAAGAAATCCAAATTATTTCCCACTTCATATGCTGAAAATGTGTGTGACTGAGTGTTTTATTTGAAAATTCTGATTTTGAATCCTGAACTAGAAGCATATCTACAAAACTCTCTCCTCAAATATGCTAATCAATTTTCCCCTATGCTAATGCTAAGTCTGTAACGTCAGTCAAGATTGTTTGAACACCTGAACACAACACGTGTCTAACCGAAATTCGGCATGCAACATAACCAAGCAGTGACGATCGTTTACAGAAAGCTTTTAATATGAAAGAAAAAGAAATGTTAACGGTTAGCAGCAGGTTCTCGGTTTCCACTCGATGACTTTTAAAACACGTACCGGAAACGGAATAAGGGGCAGCGCCGCGAGGAACAGCAAAGTCGAGTAAGATTGTTCCACACACGCGGCGGATTGAAGCCGAGACTTGCAGTAAAATGTCTAAGTCCCGAGGTTCCTGAGAAAGGATTTGTTACTGAGAAGACTCGGCCGCCTCCCAGGAAATCTTAGCGGCGTGGACGGAACTCGTAGGCCGGGTATGGGCGAGGAGGGAGGCGTCGGGCTTCAAGAGAGGAGAATCGACCGGCAGAGGAGAACTTTACTGAAGTTCTCCTGCAGCCTCGGGTCAACTCCCACAGAGTTGGTCATTCCGTTTAGGCGTGAAAATGTTGAGATGATGCATGAACACAAAGTTTGCCTCTGTTTTCTTGAGTGAATCGTCCTCTGTCAGCGCGAAAGCTGTGGCGGGCTAGTTGAGGTTCACTCGCCAGATGTTCGAATGGTCTGTTTTCCACTTATAGATGCTGAACCAATGTGCGTGACTGAGTATTTTATTTTTGAAACTATTGAACAGAATGTATGTTGTTTATTCCAGCTCACTAAAGCCAATTTTCAAAAAAATTAAACGTTAACGTGTCACAATCATTTTCCATCATCATTATTAGAAGCAGTATCAACAGTATCAATACTATTGTTATTATCTACAATAGTAGAACGTGGCTGGTTCTGTTCCTACATGTTCTGCCAAAGCTTGACTAGTTGTTAAATCCTGGAATTAGAAGCATCTCTGCAAAACTCCATCTGAAAACTTGCTATTTCAATTTTCCCTTTGTTAAGCTAAAGTCTGTAATGTGCTGAAGACATGATACAACACCTGAACATAAAACACCTGTGTCTAACCGTACATCTGGCATGCAACATAACCAGAGAGCAGCAACACGTGGGGAAAACAACCATGAATCTGCGGTGATCAACAGCCCGCCACAGCTTCGCGCTGCAGAGGACGATTCACTCAGAAACAGAGGAAACTTTTGTGGTTCATGGATTTCAACATTTCACGCCTAAAACGGAATGACCAACCGGTTTTGTGGAGTATTGACCCGAGGCTGCAGGAAGACCTCCAGTAGTCCTCCCTCTGCCGGTCCGATTCTCCTCTCTGAAGCCCGACGCCTCCTCCTCGTACCGGCTACGAGTCCGTCCACGGCCGCTAAGATTTCCTGGGAGGCGGCGGCGAGTCTCTCAGTAACAAATCCTCTCAGAACCTCGGACTTAGACATTTACTGCAAGTTCTCGCTTCAATCCGCCGCGTGTCGTGGCAATCTTACTCCGACTGCTGTTCCTCGCGGGCGCTGCCCCTTTCCGGTTCCGGTACGTGTTTTTAAAGTCATCCGAGTGGAAACGCGAGACCTGCGCTAACGTTACATTTTCTTTTTCTTTCATATTAAAAAGCTTCTGTAAACGATCGTCACTGTTGGTTATGTTGCATGCCGAATTTCCGGTTAGACACCAGTGTTGTTGTTAGGTGTTCAACAATCTCTGATCTGACGTACAGACTTTAGCAATTAGCATAGGGAAAATTGATTAGCATATTTTTGAGGAAGAGAGTTTTGTAGATATGCTTCTAGTTCAGGATCCAAAATTCAGAATTTTTCAAATAAAACACTCAGTCACACACACATTTTTCAAGCAATATGAAGTGGAAATAATTGATTTTCTGCCTTTTGGTCAGGTGTGAAGCGCAACAGGAGACTCCGCCATGATGAAGAGGAAGACTCGGACTTGGATTTGGATGACGGGGATCTGGATATGAATAACAGGACTCCATCAAGGTTTCTACTTGGCTTTTTGTTCATTTATTATTTCTTTCTACATTTATACAGAGTATATGGAAGTGTGTCTTAGGGAAAATAAACTCTACTTTCTTCTTATTTCACCCTTTTAAAACTGTATTATTGCAGGTGTAATGCTGTGTATTTATGTGTGTAGAAAAAGTAATCAATGCTGATTTAAAATTAATGTTCTGACCAAATATTATCAGAACACATTTTAACTGTATAAAGCTGACTGGATTTGAAACCAAAAGGACTACAGCCCACTCACATTGATGTAATTAAGTCGATATTACAGCTGCTAAAGTTAAAAACAGAAATCATAGTTTCCTGTCCTGACGTTAACTAATGTTGTAATGAAAATGTTCACCAGAATCAGGACACCATTAATTCAGGAGTCCATTTAACTTTAGCTTGTCCAATGTAAATAAAAAGCTAATTTCATATTCACTTTCATTATCATGTCAATTTTTACTGAAATTATTTGTCAATTTCATCATTTCAATTAGAATTTTGGTAAAAACCACATTTTGAAATATGAATGTCAACATTTGTATTTTAATCATATGAAGATATTCCACACAATGGAAAATGAAACCTCAGTTGGGTTATTACATTTAGTTTTTAGTATAGGCAGCTTGGGACTATTGTAATAAAGCTGCTGCTAATGTTTCATCTTTTCAGGTCTTTTTCCCTCCAGAGGTCAGTTTGAGTGGAGGAAGCACAGCGGACCTCAGATCAGTGAAAGTCAGAACCACATGGACCTCAGGATCCGCATCCAGGAGAACCCACAGACTGAAGTACCTTCAAACAATGGTAATTAAAAAAAAAATCAAATATAAATGAAATCAATGTAAACTGATGAAAGAGTTTTATTATTCACAAAGGAAAGGTTATCTCTCTGCCTATTACTTTCGGTTTAAAGAGTCAGTTCACACAAAACATTTGTCCAAGTGATACAAAAATTATTCTTGCACTGGGTGGACGATTGGCCGATGCTGACTATGGTTTAGGTGCGCACCAAGTACAAATCTGCCAAGAATGACTTAAGTTGTAAAACTAAATTTGTGTACACTTTCATACAAATAACAGTAATTTGAAACATGTAATGTAATTTCAATGAGAAGCAACTCTACAGTTTCACTTACTGCTGCTGTTTTCAACAACATGCTTGTGTTTACATGTCCTCATATGTCTTTACCGCTGTTTGAATATGACCGAGATGGCTTGCCACAAAAAACTGCAACTGAACGGTTTCTCTTTTGTATGGACTTCTCGTGTGCTGCGTTAACCTCGACTGTATTTTAATCTTTTCCACAAAAATCACAACAAAATGGTGTCCTCTCCAGTATGGAACTTTCTGTGCACTGTAAGAGTGCCCTTAATTTAAATCTTTCCCACAAACACTGCAACCAAATGGTTTTCTCTCCTGTATGAACTTTCATGTGCAACTTGTAAGAGTGCCCTTAATTTAAATCTTTTCCACAAGCACTGCAACCAAATGGTTTCTCTCCTGTATATGAAGTTTTTGTGTGCACTGTAAGAGTGCCCCTTTAATTTAAATCTTTTCCCACAAACATTGCAAACCAAAGGTGTCTCTCCTGTATTGAAGTTTTATGTGCCTATTAAGATTCCTCTTCACATTAAATCTCTTCCCACAAATACTGCAACCAAATGGTTTTCTCTCCTGTATGGACTTTCACGTCCGTTGTGACATGAATCCTGTTGGTAGAATCTCCCCCAAAACATCAGAAACAAATGGTTTCTCTCCTGTATGGATGTTCGTCGTTTGCCACCTAAGATTCGTCTGTCCCTTAAATCTTGCTTTGGTTTCCTTCCAATCAATGTCACTGTCTTCAGTCTCGGAAGACTCTGAGACCTTTTCATCTGTGTCTGGTTGAAGATGACCATGTGGAATCTACGTTCCTGTCTGGTTTATATTTTCCACAGTCCTCTCCATCAGCCTCTGTTCCATCTGCTGAGGCTGAGCTGTTCGACGGAGGCTCTGCCTCTCTGATCTCTTCAGTTCGGCTTCGATGAGGCTGTGAAGACTGAGGTTTCTCCTCATCATCTTCATTCTTCACATGGACAGGAGTGAGTGGGACCTTGGCATCATAACTTCCTCCAACCTTTTGAAGCTGTTTCTCCCTCCTGACTGGTCCAGAGTTCCTCCTGTTCCTCTTTAAGAGCGTGGGTTCTCTGGTTCCTCCTGATCCAGACGAGGGCTCAACTCAAGGAAGAACCTCTTCTTTAATCACGAAAAGATACTGAAGATCTGCAGGAAACAATGAACACACACATTATGGACAATATTTAACTGTGTTTCAAACGTATGAACTTTCCCCAGGAACCAGGAACCTTTGGAGGAACTATGCGCGTTTTGACACAAGAACCACAGTCTAAAATTTAGCTCGGGGTAATTGATCTACCCCAAAAAGGTTCCTGGTCAGGGGTTTGTACTTTCCAAGGTTTCAGTACCTTTACTTGGGTGAACTGACATTTAAAGTTATAATAATAACTTTCCACATTAAAATGTCTCAAGATGACTATACCTGTGTTATATATGTTTTGAGTTGTGATGTTAAATTATCCCCAATATTTCCAGCAATTCTCAAACAAAGACAAATACATGATTTTACTATGGTAAAGCTGTGTCATTTGGGTCGCCTGTCAATGATAGCACATCCCTATATGCATGGGTCGGCGCTGTGGTTGCCTGCCAGAAGCTCAAAATTGAATGTGAAACTATTTTATTAATTGTTTTTTACAGTTCTAAATGAACCAGGTCTGTTTGATTTCCAGACGAACGGACACTGAAAGAATTCAAAACTGGGAGAAGATGACGGTGATGGAGACAAAAAACTCCCATGAGCCCACATCTATTTCATTGAGGCAGAAGTTACATACTGTGCGTTTAAGGACAGAGATGACCTTTCCTGTGTGAATAAATAAACATTGTCCCCAGTTCCCTTACATTTATTTTAATTCACTTTTTAAATTACCTTTTTTTGAAGGTACTTCAGTCTGTAGGTTCTCCTGGAATCGGATCCTGAGGTCATGTGGTTTCTGAGTTTTCACTGATCTGAGGTCCGCTGTGCTTCCTCTGCTCTAACTGACCTCTGGAGGAAAAAACACCTGGATCAAATGTATAAATGTATTGAATTGAGAATCATTGAATGAAATCAATTTTGAATCGAATCTTGAGATTTTTGAATCAAGCACCCCCAGTTATACATGTGGACAAAATAATAATGACAACAAAAGTTAAGTAGGAACCTTGATGGAGTTCTGTTATTCATATCCAGATTCTTGTCTACTCATCTTCATTGTCCTCTTCATCATGGCGGAGTCTCCTGCTGCACTTCACACCTGAACAAAAGCAGAAATCAATTATTTCCACTATAGATTGCTGAAAATGTGCTGCGGAGTATTTTTTATTTGAAACTATTGAACAGAGTTATGTTGTTTATTCCAGCTCACTAAAGCAAGTTTTACAAAAAAAAAATTAACGTGTCAAATCATTTCCATCATCATTATTAGAAGCAGTATCAACAGTATCAATACTATTGTTATTATCTACAATAGTAGAACGTGCTGGTTCTGTCCTACATGTTCTGCAAAGCTTGACTAGTTGTTAAATCCTGATTAGAAGCATCTCTGCAAACTCCATCCTGAAACTTGCTATCAATTTTCCTTGTTAAAGCCAAGTCTGTATGTGCTGAAACATGATACAACACCTGAACATAAAACACCTGTGTCTAACGTACATCTGGCATGCAACATAACAGAGCAGCAACACGTGGGGAAAAACAACCATGAATCTGCGGTGATCAACAGCCCGCCACAGCTTCGCGCTGCAGAGGACGATTCACTCAGAACAGAGAACTTTGTGGTTCATGGATTTAAAGTTTACGCCTAAAACGATGACCAACCGGTTTTGTTGAGTATGACCCGAGGCTGCAGGAGAACCTCCAGTAAGTCTCCTCTGCCGGTCGATCTCCTCTCTGAAGCCCGACGCCTCCTCCTCGTACCGGCTACGAGTCCGTCCACGGCCGCTAAGATTTCCTGGGAGGCGGCGGCGAGTCTCTCAGTAACAAATCCTCTCAGAACTCGGACTTAGACATTTTACTGCAAGTCTCGCTTCAATCCGCCGCGTGTTGGACAATCTTACTCGACTGCTGTTCCTCGCAGCGCTGGCCCCTTTCCGGTTGGTACGTGCTTTAAT
Organism: Seriola dumerili; assembly: GCF_002260705.1. NCBI lineage: Eukaryota > Metazoa > Chordata > Actinopteri > Carangiformes > Carangidae > Seriola > Seriola dumerili. Next base: position 349,436 of record NW_019175172.1, read on the forward strand.
GTCATCGCGATAGAAACCGCGACCCGCGCTAACCTTTACTTTTCATCTTTTCTTTGCGGCAGGTCGCGGTTTCTACTCGGATGACATTTGTGCTCGCACCCAAACCGGAAAGGTTTCATTGGCTGTATTAAAACTGTCCATACAGTACTTCAACCGTAGTTACGTGATGAGGAGAGACGCAGCGGACACAGCGGAGAGTTGGAGTGAAACGTTATTTTTTTTAATAAAAGTGTAACATAAGTTAACTGTAATATTCTTATTAATTCATATTTGTATTTCATTTTATTGTTTAACAGAGTTTAACCTCTGCCTTTCTGTATTTTTGAATATTTTGAAAACCTAATAAAAAGTTAATAACAGTGTCATTCCAACCATAATTCATTCTGCACTGTGATCTGTTGATAAGAAAAAGGCGCCTGAACCACTTGTGATAACCATATTTATGCAGGAGTGATGCAGCCATCATTCTATCAGATCAGCCTTAGACATTTGCCTTATTGCTATAAAAACAGCTGTTTTTATAATATACTTATCTTGAAACTCACTCCACAAATCATCACCTGTATCTGGGTACTTGACAAATATGCAGTCTTTGTAAAACACCATTTTGTTTTATGTAAGTGAAATTAGATATTTGAGAAAAATTAGAGGGTCACTAAATTTTACTATTCTTTTACTTTTTGTTGGAACATTTTTGCTAAACTGTACAGTACCCTATGTTGTGAAAATGTCGTTAATATGTGGTATCAGCAGATTTCAGGCCTAAATCTAGTGACCAATTCTTTAAGATAGATATTAACATATAACCCCGCAGGTGGTACAGTGGTTAGCGCTGTTCTGGGTTCGAGTCCCGACTCTTTCTGTGTGGAGTTTGCATGTTCTCCCCGTGCCTGTGTGGGTTCTCTCCAGGTACTCCAGCTTCCTCCCACAGCTGTGAGTGTGAATTGTTGTCTGTCTCTGTTGTGTTTGCCCTGTGTGGTGACCTGTCCAGGGTGTACCCTGCCTCTCGCCCGAAAAGATGCTGGATAGGCTCCAGCCCCTGCGACCCTACTAGAAGATAAGCGGAAACAATTGGATGGATGGTTAACATAGAATGCTAGATTACTCCATAATCCACGTCAGATCACTTGTAACCCTACTCCTGATACCAAAATACTCAAACACAACACTATGAAAGACTTCCAGAAGTACTCAATAGGATTAGAGCCACATGTGAAAAAAATGTTTTGTTTTTTTTTCTGATTTTGATCTAAAGAATTTTGAGATTAAATTCAGGAGTATGAGGAGTATTATATATATATAAAGCGCAGCTGTTTCATTGTAGCAATAAAGCAAATCTCTATGGCTGATCTGACAGAAAGACGCCTTCACAAGTAGTGCCTTTTTTACTTTATAAACAGATCTTACGGTTCAGAATGAATTCTAGTTGACATTAAACTTAATATTAAAATGTTCAAAAACCATTTAGCTTGAATATCTTTTCCAACCAACATCACAACCAGTTGGTGTCTCTCCTGTAATGTATGTACTGAGCCTGTCTCTGACATCACTGCTGTCTTTACTGAATGTCAGTGAGATCACTGATGATTCTTTTACAAGATTTGAAATTTTAGTTTTTGTAAGCAAGCAACAGTGGAGGAAGAAGTATCTTTATTTTATTAAAAGTAATAGTACAACAATGTAAAAATTATTACAAGTACTACATTTAAATCACAACTAAATGTACAAAATCTTCTCCCCTTGATTGGGAAAGCACTTCAACATCCAGCCATCACCCAAAGTCTCAAAAGCAAATTACAAAC
>NW_019175172.1:351262-371262 GCF_002260705.1 Seriola dumerili
TCAATACCAGAGGCAGAACCACATGGACCTCAGATCCGATTCCAGGAGAACCTACAGACTGAAGTACCTTCAAAAAAAGGTAATTAAAAAGTGAATTAAAATAAATGTAAGGCGGAACTGGGGACACATGTTTTATTATTCACACAGGAAAGGTCATCTCTGTCCTTTAAACGCACAGTATGTAACTTCTGCCTCAAATGGAAATAGTGTGGGCTCATGGGATTTTAGGTGCTCCATCACCGTCATCTTCTCCCAGTTTTGATTCTTTCAGTGTCCGTTCGTCTGGAAATCAAACAGACCTGGTCATTAGAACTGTAAAAAACAATTAATAAAATAGTTTCACATTCAATTTTGAGCTTCTGGCAGGCAACCACAGCGCCGACCCATGCATATAGGGGATGTGCTATCATTGACAGGCGACCCAAATGACACAGCTTTACCATAGTAAAATCATGTATTTGTCTTTGAAACTTTGTGGTTCATGGATTTAAAAGTTTACGCCTAAAACGGAATGACCAACCGGTTTTGTTGAGTATGACCCGAGGCTGCAGGAGAACCTCCAGTAGTCTCCTCTGCCGGTCGATCTCCTCTCTGAAGCCCGACGCCTCCTCCTCGTACCCGGCTACGAGTCCGTCCACGGCCGCTAAGATTTCCTGGGAGGCGGCGGCGAGTCTCTCAGTAACAAATCCTCTCAGAACCTCGGACTTAGACATTTTACTGCAAGTCTCGCTTCAATCCGCCGCGTGTCATGGACAATCTTACTCGACTGCTGTTCCTCGCAGCGCTGCCCCTTTCCGGTTCCGGTACGTGCTTTAATGTCATCCGAATAGAAACCGCGACCCGCGCTAACCTTTACTTTTCATCTTTCTTTGCGCAGGTCGCGGTTTCTACTCGGATGACATTTGTGCTCGCACCCAAACCGGAAAGGTTTCATTGGGCTGTATTAAAACTGTCCATACAGTACTTCAACCGTAGTTACCGTGATGAGGAGAGACGCAGCGGACACAGCGGAGAGTTGGAGTGAAACGTTATTTTTTTAATAAAAGTGTAACATAAGTTAACTGTAATATTCTTATTAATTCATATTTGTATTTCATTTTATTGTTTAACAGAGTTTAACCTCTGCCATTTCTGTATTTTTGAATATTTGAAAATCTAATAAAAAGTTAATAACAGTGTCATTCCAACCATATTTTTGAATATTTGAAAATCTAATAAAAAGTTAATAACAGTGTCATTCCAACCATAATTCATTCTGCACTGTCGATCTGTTGATAAGAAAAAGGCGCCCTGAACCACTTGTGATAACCGATATTTATGCAGGAGTGATGCAGCCATCATTCTATCAGATCAGCCTTAGACATTTGCCTTATTGCTATAAAACAGCTGTTTTATAATATACTTATCTTGAAACTCACTCCACAAATCATCACCTGTATCTGGGTACTTGACAAATATGCAGTCTTTGTAAAACACCATTTTGTTTTATGTAGAGTGAAATTAGATATTTGAGAAAAATTAGAGGGTCACTAAATTTTACTATTCTTTTACTTTTTGTTGGAACATTTTTGCTAAACTGTACTGTACCCTATGTTGTGAAAATGTCGTTAATATGTGGTATCAGCAGATTTCAGGCCTAAATCTAGTGACCAAATTCTTTGAGATAGATATTAACATATAACCCCGCACGGTGGTACAGTGGTTAGCGCTGTCTGGGTTCGAGTCCCGACTCTTTCTGTGTGGAGTTTGCATGTTCTCCCCATGCCTGTGTGGGTTCTCCCCGTGCCTGTGTGGGTTCTCTCCAGGTACTCCAGCTTCCTCCCACAGCTGTGAGTGTGAATTGTTGTCTGTCTCTGTGTGTTTGCCCTGTGTGGTGACCTGTCCAGGGTGTACCCCGCCTCTCGCCCGAAAAGATGCTGGGATAGGCTCCAGCCCCCCTGCGACCCTACTAGAAGATAAGCGGAAACAATTGGATGGATGGTTAACATAGAATGCTAGATTACTCCATAATCCACGTCAGATCACTTGTAACCCTACTCCTGATACCAAATACTCAAACACAACACTATGAAAGACTTCCAGAAGTACTCAATAGGATTAGAGCCACATGTGAAAAAAATGTTTTGTTTTTTTATTCTGATTTTGATCTAAGAATTTTGAGATTAAATTCAGGAGTATGAGGAGTATTATATATATACACATTATATAAATAAAGCAGCTGTTTCATTGTAGCAATAAAGCAAATCTCTATGGCTGATCTGACAGAAAGACGCCTTCACAAGTAGTGCCTTTTTTACTTTATAAACAGATCTACGGTTCAGAATGAATTCTAGTTGAAATTAAACTTAATATTAAAATGTTCAAAAACCATTTAGCTCAAATCTTTTCCAACCAACATCACAACCAGTGGTGTCTCTCCTGTATGTATGTACCTGAGCCTGTCTCTGACATCACTGCTGTCTTTACTGAATGTCAGTGAGATCACTGATGATTCTTTTACAGATTTGAAATTTAGTTTTGTAAGCAAGCAAGAGTGGAGGAAGAAGTATTCTTTATTTTATTAAAAGTAATAGTACAACAATGTAAAAATTATTACAAGTACTACATTTAAATCATCAACTAAATGTACAAAATCTTCTCCCCTTGATTGGGAAAGCACTTCAACATCCAGCCATCACCCAAAGTCTCAAAGCAATACAACAATATTGTACAGTTACAACTTGTTTCATCAGTAACTGAAATAAATTAACTCTGAATTTATTTCTCAAACAGAAATACATGAACTCAGACTGTCACAATGACAAAATAATTTAGTATACAGATAGATATGAGCAATAATGAAACGCAGTTAAACAATAAAAGAAAATACAAATGTGTAAGAATGGCATAAAACAATACTGTTAACTTGTGATACACTTTCATACAAATTTCACTGGTGAATGTTACCTATGCTCTGCATTTCAATGATGCTGTGATGAGGTCTTCCAGTTCATTTCAACCAGCCACTATGAAGCTTCAGTTACTGCTGCTGCCCTCAGTAACATACTTGTGTTTACATGTCTTCATATGGTTAATGCTGGTTGAACGATACATAAATTGTTCACCACAAAAACTGCAATTCAAAGGTTTCTCTCCTGTATGAACTCTCATGTGAACCTTAAAAAGCCACTGTCTATGAAATCTTTTCCCACAAACATCACAACCAAATGGTTTCTCTCCTGTATGGACTCTCTGGTGCACCGTAAGTTCGCCCTGTCGCGTATATCTTTTCCCACAAAGACTGCAACTGAATGGTTTCTCTCCTGTATGTACTCTCATGTGCATCTTAAGATGTTGCTGTTGGTTAAATCTTTTCCCACAAACATCACAACCAAATGGCTTCTCCCCTGTATGGACTCTCTGGTGCACCGTAAGATGATCTTGTCGGTGAAATCTTTTCCCACAAACATCACAATCATATGGTTTTTCTCCTGTATGGACTTTCATATGCCACTTAAGATTCCCCTGTCCCTTGAATCTTTTCCCACAAACACTGCAACTAAAGGGTTTCTCTTTTGAATGGACTTTCATGTGCCCATTAAGATCTCCCTGCCGCCTAAATCGTTTCCCACAAACATCACAACCACATGGTTTCTCTCCTGTATGGATTCTAATGTGCATTGTAAGGTCCCCCTGCACCTTAAATCTTTTCCCACAAACATCACAACCGAATGGTCTCTCTCCTGTATGGACTCTCATGTGCCCAGTAAGATGATCCTGTCGGTAAAATTCTTTCCCACAAACATCACAACCAAATTGTCTCTCTCCCGTATGGGCTTTCATGTGCCACCTAAGATTCCCCCGCACCTTAAATCTTTTCCCACAAACATCACAAACAAATGGTTTCTCTTCTGTATGGGTTTTCATGTGAATTGTAAGATGTAACTCTTGCTTGAATCTTTTCCCACAAACATCACAACCAAATGGTTTCTCTCCTGTATGTTCATTCATGTGTCTCTGCAGAATACACTTTCTACTAAATTTGTTCCCACACTCAGAGCAACTGAAAATTTTCTCACCAGAGTTACATCCTTTATCACTTACATGGACTTTTTTACTTTTCAAACCTGACTCAGGTGCTCTGGTTTCCTTCCAATCATTTTCACTGTCTTCAGTCTCGGAGGACTCTGTGGCCTCTTCATCTGTATCTGGTTGAAGATGACCATGTGGATCTACGTTCCTGTCTGGTTCAGATCCTCCACAGTCCTCTCCATCAGCCTCTGTTTCCATCTGTTCAGCTGAGCTGCTGGACGGAGGCTCTGCCTCTCTGCTCTCTTCAGTTCGGCTTCGATGAGGCTGTGAAGACTGAGGTTTCTCCTCATCATCTTCACTCTTCACATGGACAGGAGTGAGTGGGACCTTGGTATCATCAACTTCCTCCAGCCCTGGAAGCTGCTCTCCCTCCTGACTGGTGCAGAGTTCCTCCTGTTCCTCTTTAATGTTTGGGCTCTTTGGTTCCTCCTGATCCAGACTAAGGCTCAACTCAGGGGGAACCTCTTCTTTAATCATCAACAGATGCTGAACATCTGCAGGGAACAATGAAACACACACATTATGGACAACTGTGACTTCATATAGTCTTTACTCAATGTCAGTGACATCAGTGATGATTCTTTTGCAGATTTGCAGCATTCATTCTGAAAACAAGCAGCAGTGGAAGAAGAAGTATTCAGGTCCTTCATTAAAAGTAATAGTCCGACAAAGTAAAAAATAAGTGATTAGAAGTAAAAGTTCTGCAATTAAAATCCTTCTAATATGAAATATTTGTTTCTATTATTCCTTTCTGTCATTAGGTTCATCTATTGTATTATTGTATTATTATTAAGATCTTAATGGGTCATGGCGGAAGGCAGGTGTGTGATTCTTGTGAGTAAACAATTCAGAAGTTCTGTAGAAAGTTACTTCCTTCTCCAGTTTCGACAGAGGGAGAAGATGGGTATCGCCCCTTAGAAATGTGCCGTCACCCAGTGAAATCACTGGGATCTCTCTTCACATAGTTTTTTAGGCTTTTCAGTTTTCTGTCATTCTGCTGCTTTGCTTTTTTCCCCTTTTGTTGTTTTTGACCATGTGTTCTTTGTCATTTCTTTTGCCACATGATTTTCCTTTGTCTACACATACTATCTTTATGTTACAAGCTAAGGCAACACCAACTGAATTATATCAAACCCTTTAAACTAGATCGATAATCCTCTGTGAATGATAAAACGCTGTCTCCAGTTCCCTTTAATTTTATTTCATCTTACTTGTTTCATCTGGAAAACATTAATCTCCACCTTGACAAGTAATTGATTTTTTTTTTTGATTTTGTGATTTGGTGGAACTGACCCTTTAAACTAGAGATAAACAGTGCTTTTCACTCTATCCTACACTGTCTCCAGTTCCCATTAAATTTATATTAATCTAATTCATAAAATTACCGTTTTTTGAAAGTACTTCAGTCTGTGGGTCCTCCTGGATGCTGATCCTGTTCCGAGTTTCACTGATCTGAGGTCTGCCTTGCTTCCTCTGCTTAAACTGACCTCTGGAGGAAAAAGACCTGAAAGATGAAAGATAATCCTGATTTTAGTTAGTTTCCAATTAACACTTTCATTACAAAATCAGTTAAAGTCGGGGCAGGAAACTAAGATTTCTGTTTTAACTTTAGCAGTTGTAATGTCGACTTAATACATCAGTTGTGACTGGGCTGTAGTCCTTTTGGTTTCAAGTCAGTCAGCTTCATACAGTAAAATTGTGTCTGATATTATCTGGTTCAAAAAATTCATTTAAAACAGCATTAATACTTTTTCAACACGGTAAATCAGACTCATTGAGTTTTAAAGGAGAAAGTAATAGAATAGACACATATATTATTTACATATGTAGACAAAATAATAATGATAACAATAGTTATGTAGGAACCTTGATGGCGTTCCACTATTCAGATCCATTTTCTCATTGTCCTCATCTTCATCCTCCTCTTCCTGTACATGGCGGAGGCTCCTGCTGCACTTCACACCTGAACAAAATGATAGTTTATTCCAGCTCACTGTAGCCAACTTTATACAATCTTTTTATTTATATATCTGCAACCAACTTTAATGTGGCTAATTCACTGCCCATAAATTCGGCATGTAACATAACCACAGAGCGGCAAGACATGTGGGGAAAATAACTCTCAATCTGTGGACTTCGGTCATAAACAACCCGCCACAGCTGCAGCGCTGCAGAGGATGTCGCACTCGAAAACAGAGGAAAATAAAGATAATTTCAAAATGAAAACCAAAATTATGAACTCGTTAGTCCATTATAACAAAGCCGATTTAAAGAGTACGTCGCCTTGATTAAAGAACCGTCTTATTTTTGTAATTACAGGTATGTGCATGTGTTGACAGCCCGAGTAAATGTTAAATTACAAGATATTAAAATGTAGTTCGACGCGGCCTCTTCCTCTACAAACTGGGACTTTCCGGTGCCTGGATTTACATCTTTACGCCAAAAACGGAATCACCAACCGGCTTTATTGAGTATGATCCGAGGCTGCAGGAGAAGCTCCAGCTGTCTCCTCTGCCGATCGATCTCCTCTCTGAAGCCCGACGCCTCCTCCTCGTACCCGGCTACGAGTCCGTCCACGGCCGCTAAGATTTCCTGGGAGGCGGCGGCGAGTCTCTCAGTAACAAATCCTCTCAGAACCTCGGACTTAGACATTTTACTGCAACTCTCTGCTGTGTCCGCTGCGTCTCTCCTCATCACGGAAACCATCGTTTAAGCAGCCCTTTGTATGGAAAGTGTTGCTAACTTCTAGCATTGTTTACTAGTTTGACACTTTTCCGGTTTAGGTACGGCCATAAATGTCATCCGAGTAGAAACCGAAACTTTTTTTTCTTCATCAAGTAAAACAAACAAACAAACAAACAAACAAACAGACATAAATTAATCGTAACTAATAAGTATAATTTTTCTCTCTAAGTCTTTTGAAACTTGGTCCTGGTTCACATTTTATTTTTCATAGACAAATGATAAAATGTGATTTTTACCCAGGCAACATTTCCCACAAAAAGGAAAATCCACTCTTTATATATATATATATATATATATATATATATATATATATATATATATATATATAAAATTGCTGTTCTTATCACATCATTTAAACTACTTAACAGAACAGGACTAATACATTTTTTTTTACATATATATATATATATACATATATATAATAAAAGGATCACTGTCCAAATGTAAAAATACACCTGCAGTTAAAATTCCACTTAAGTAAGAGTTCAGAACAATTAGCTAAACAGTTTTAGTTTTTATTCCAGTCATTATTGCAATAACACACAACAAACGCAGGGGGGAGCCCCCTGCACAGAGCATCATGCTGTTGACTACAGATTTATCATGGCAGAGAAAAAGCAATGGTATGTTAGCAGCGACAGAATATACAAATTATACATTGTTTTCTTTAAAGAATGCAAACATATAAAATGTTTTCTGGGAGTGGGGAGAACAGAGGGACAGTCACCTAAATTAAAAAGGGCTATCCTCTTTACAGTGGCTGTTTTCAGACAAAACTTGTCAAGCTGTGCCTGGGGGGGTAGATGTTGTTGAAATTTTAATCATATTTCTGTAACTGGTATGTTTAGCTACTAGAAAACACTGCAGACCTTTAACACTCATCCTCGTTACTCCTCCCCTCAAGCTCTCTTTCTATTTTCACTGGCATGCTGGACTTTCTGGGCTTCTTCTTTGGCAAGTGGTCACCTGACTCCCACTGCCGCTGCTGATTGGTCAGCTCTCCTCGTCTTCCTTCATTGCAACCATACTGACTGTTGCGGTTTGCCATGGTGACGGGGCTGTGGTCAGGAAGGGGAGCAGGTGCAGTGTGGTTGGTGTTGAGGCTGAGCAAGGGTCGACAATGTTCAGTTTGATCTGCTGCAGGAACAACCAAGGGGATGAGGGAGGGAGGTGAGCCCACTGTACTGTGAGCTGGGCGGAGGGGAGGAGGAGGATGCGGCGGCACCTGGGGGTGCAGGTCAGATCTGTAGGTGGAGTCATTCTGGTTGGTGTTCAGGACTAGAGGGTGAGGAGAGGGAGGAGGGGAGTCAACTTGAGGGGAAGGGCTGTGCTGGCTGCCATGGTGGGGGTTTGTATGACTGTTCAACCCCTTTCTAAGGGTGTGTATGCGCGCTAATTTGTATGCATCATCATCCTGTTGCCGAAGTGTGTTGCTGGTCTCTTGTTCCCTTTTGTGTGTCTCAGAGTGAGTGTTTCTGTGGGTATGTGCGTCTCTGCTGCCGCTGGTGTGTAGCCGTGGGTTTGGGTTGGCGCTGTGACGGTTTCGGCTTCGCAGCGAGCTGAAGACCATGGTGCAGCCCACCACTGTGCAGCGATGTTTGATCTTCAAATGGACAGCGTTGTAGTGGATCTTCAGTGTTCCTGCACAAACAAGGATGAAAATGGTGTTGTTGATAAGTTGGTGCTAACAGACCCAACACCCCACAGCAGCTATTTCAGAGCTAGAAATTTCCCCCAAAGATTAAATCTAACCACATAACTCATGACAATGACAGAAGAGATTCCTGTGTGACAAACACATCAGCGTTTCCTCATTGAGAGAAACTGGGACAACATTCATCAGCAGGGAAATATGGTGGAAAGTCGCAAAATAAACCTGCTGGAGCTCCAAGACACAAGATCAACCGAGGACCTTGAAGTAATTTTCTAACACATTTCATAGCATATTTTTCTTCAATCATATCTATTTAATCTCTTTCTAAAGTTGAGAGTATCCTTTTGTTTTTGTTTTTTGTCATGAACTACAACAGGTACATACAAAACAACTGGCACATTTATACACATCACTTCAAAGTCCAGATTCAAATTTGTGATGTAACAAAGAAAAAATGTATACACAAAAGAAAGGGCTTTTGAATTGAACCCTGTGGAGTGTCAAGACATAAGATGAATGGAGTATGTGCCAGATATATTGAAAAGTGACAGGACCTCAACAACTCTACCACATCTATTTGCTTTGTAGGCTTCACAAAAGGTCATGTTGCTTGGCTGTTTTACTGAGAGGAATTTGATTGTCCAGGTGTACCCTAAAAAAATACGGGTTGTTAAGTAAGGATAAAGGATGGGATCTCAAATTTCTTCAAATTAACACAACAAGACCAGCGGAGGACCTCTAATTCCAGGCCTGGAATTAAATGCTGTAAAACCCAAGGACACAAGATTAGAGGAAGACTTTGACAGGAAAGCCCAAGCCACTGGAATAGAAGAGGACCTCCAACTGAACCCTGTGGAACCCCAAGACAAAATATAAGTAGAAGATTTTGAACTGAACCCCTGAGAAAGCCCAAGCCACAACATCAGAAGAGGACCTCCACCTCAACACTGTGGAACCTGAGGTATCAGACCACCACAGGATCTCGAAGCCCTGTCATACTCAATGATCCAAGATCAGTAGCTGACCTGTAATATAACTGTGTGGAATTTCTAGACTGAAGATCAGTAGAGGATCTCATATTGAATCTTATGGCACCCAAGGCCAAAAGACCAGCAGAAGACCTTGAATTAAACGCAGTGGAACCCCAAGACAAAAGGATCTCTAATTGAACCCATCACATTCATACCTTTGTCATAGAAGCTTTTTCCACAAACGCCACAGCAGACCCTCCCCTTACGACCTCCTGAGGGAGAAGGAGAAGGCAGGGAGCAGGGTGTAGGTGGGATAGGATGGAGGGAGGAAGACGAGGATGGAAGAGGATGGAGGGAAGAAGAAAATGAGGAGGCAGGAACAGGACAGAGGAAGGAGGAGGAGAAGGATGGGAGAGGATGAAAAGAGGAGGATGAGGAGCCCTGAAACTTCGGGTAAATCTTTGGTGGAGAAGAGGAGGAAATCGATGGATGGAGTGAGGAAGACATAGGGATAAATAAAGAGTTTAAAGAGGGAGAGAGTGATGAGATGTTCTCCTGTTTGGCCATGCCCCTGTGAAGGTCAAGCTCTTGGTTGCCGTGGATACAAGGGTTCAGACGCCACAGCGACCGGGCCGGGTTCGGCTTGTCAGGGTCCGCTTTGATTTTTAAAGCTAGTTCACCTTTGGATTGCGGCAAAATTGGATCATTCTCTTGCGTTCTCCTTCCTCTGTCCTGCCTGTGTCTCTCAGCCAGTTTGGTCCCGTTGGGCTTCTGTAGACATTGTGTTAGCTTCAAAGGAGGATCCTGATACAAGAAAAACAAGGGGGGAGGGGGTCAAAGTCAGTGGAGAAAACAAAATGATGTGTATCAAAAACTTGAAGAATCTTTTAATGTACTAAACTGTGCAAAGGTTTTGAGGAAATGTAGATGTTTAGACTCTTATACGTCTGCAACAGATGAGTATATGAGGAGACAGAAGACACTGCAAGATTCTTGGAAGTACCTTGAAAAACTGTGAGCAAGTTTACTGAGGAGTGCTGCTGCTGCTGCTACAAAGGCAAATGGTGGTCAAACCAAATACTGACCAAATGCCAAATATTGTCCTACTGAACACATTATATATGGGGTTTATTGAAAAATAAAAGCTATTTATGGCATTACTTTAGAAAGCATCCACACTTCCTAAAACATCTGCACAGTGCTGTAGATGGCAGGATGTTGTAATTCAATGTAATGACCTTTGTGGGAGAAACCAAACACTGGAAGGCAGAGCTTGGAAAATGGAAAGGCAGAAGCAAAGACAGTCCACTCGGAAAGTTTTCAAAATGGTGGACAGTGTCGTTGTGGTCAGCCAGACTGCCTTTCTCAAAACGGCAGACGCCGGCCACCAAACACGAATCTCCCATTGATTTCCTGACCGTCCCCGATGTTCCTCCGTTGTGCTCGATGAATGTGCTGATGTTTGACTGGCAGCTCTTGGAGGCGGGCTTTAGCTCTGGGTCAGAGAGGTAACTGACAGCTGCCAGGCACTGAAGCGTCATTAACTCAACGATAGGGCGAGTTTCACCAAAACGAAGGAACTGTTTGAGGATGAGCAGCTCTTCTTCAGGAGTCACCATCGTCCAGCGATCCAACACTTTCCCACTGGGATACTGGAGAGAAGGAAAAGCATTAACTCCCATTTTAATATTAGAAAAAGTCAGTTTGTTTAATTGCAAAACTATTTAGCAAGCACTGATTTTGATCAATATGCAAGATTGCAAGTTTACCATTCAGCCTTTATTCAATTTTAGTTCTCATGCCTCAAGCTGAAGCTGAAGTTTTTTCTTGTCTTAAAACATAAGATATCAATAAAAGAACTATAACATATATACTGGTGCTTATTGGTGTAGAATTACATCAGAACATCTCATAAGAATCAGTGTAGCTAAAGGTCAACCTCCAATATATGAGATTCAGTTGTTAATCCTACACTCAGTATCTATAAAGCTTATTTTTAACATCAGACATTGCATTATAAATAACATGTATCCGTGTTTACCTGCAGCATGTACCCTCTAACATAATCTCCCAAACTCCAGCCCAGTGTGTGGAGAATGTGGCCAACCTGAAGAAGACAAAAAAAAAGTAAACTCTTACACATTAAGTGTGACGTATTGATCCACTGCATTCCCACCAGACAGCTGGGTGTACCTGCTCTGGAGTCAGGATGCTGTAGAGTCGGTCCAACAGTATCTTCAGCCGCACAGGAACGGCTTCAGCTCCGTACAGAACCAGTGAGCTCAGGTCGAACACCAGCCCAGGCAGGGCCACCTCCACTGGGCCACAGCTGGAGGAAGGCTGGGCCTGGAGCTTCTCCAAGGCTGAAGAGCAAAAGGAGGCCAATGAATTACAGTGACATCATTTATCAAAAAACACTTTATCAAAAAATTAAATATATACAATAAAGACACAATAAAACATATAACATAATATATAATTGAAAAAATAGAAAAACAAAAACAGAGGAGGTGACGCAGGTCAGTGGTCACAACGTGGATGTCAAAGGCTCACAAAGTTTTGACACACCTGTTTGTCAGAGCAACAGATGTGTGTTTACCGCCTATTAAAAACGCCACCTAACCAGTGTGTGTGTGTGTGTGTGTGCAGATGCTCTCTCCAGATGCTCTCTGTGATGTGATGACAGCGACACCTGACTATATGTCACCGTAGCGACTGCACACATCTGCACCGTGTTTGTGAGGGTAAAGTCAAACTGCTGATTTTCTCTGCGGCACGAACCCTCAAAGTCACCAGAAGAGCAGGAGTGGAGGTTTCTGTTTTCGTTTTCTGAAAACGTGTCAAGAAGGTGTTTATTTTGTAGGAACCAGAAAGTACAAGAGCAGCTGCAGTCGGGGCCACAGTGAATATCAACTGTGGCAACATTAACCTGGTGGAACACGGACATTGTGGGGACACAAACCTTATTATTTTATATGTTTTATTGTGTCTTTATTGTAAATATTTAATTTTATGATAAAGTTTTGCATTTTATAAACTCAGAGGAATATTGTATATATGTTCACACTTTGTGTTATTGGAGCTACGGAAGTCTTTAAAGGAAACTGATGGATATTGACATGAGCTAGTTTTCACTTACCTACTAAATGATTTCATAGTTTTTTCTTAAAAACTGTAATATATAATGTAATATATTATATATAGATGGGACTTAATAACGTTTCATCTATTTTTAATAGAAAACCACAGCTATTCAAACTGTTCTGCATCTTTCCCATTTTACTGTGGCAACATTAACCTGGTTGAACATCTAAATTGTGGCGACAGAAAAGACAATCATTTCAAGTTTAACAACTTATCTCTAAACCATCAGGCCCACTAGTAATAATACCATTATATGTGTGTGTGTGTGTGTGTGTGTGTGCGTGTGTGTGTGTGTGTGTGTGTGTGTGTGTGTGTGTGTCTTACCGTGTGCCACCCAGCCATGTCCACAGCGATCACATGATCTGACTTTGGCACTTCCTGGTTTGAAACACACACAGCTGCAGCTGGACGCTGTACACCTGATAGACTGGTGAACAGAACAGCACATAGATATTCTTTATATGTTCCTGTTTGACAGCCAGACGAACATGAGAGCATTTATTGTATTATATTGTTTATTTGTAAATTTTATATATATTATTTTGTATTATTTGTAAATAACAAATAATGATAGGATACAAATACACAAAATACACAAATGTATATACAAAATATGAATGTCCTGAATTTTTTGTATTATTGTTAAACACACACACACACACACACACACACACACACACACACACACACACACACACACACACACACAGGTCTGTACCTCCTCAGTGTCTGGAGTCATCCTCATGCCTCAGTCCTGCAGTCACAACAGAAACATCAGCTCAACCACCTGATTGGTCAATCAAATAAAACCTGCCTCTGATTGGACAGTTCTGCAGATTATGTTCAATTTATATTAATCTTTGTGATAAAAGTTTTTTTTAATAATCTGAGACTTTTTTCTTCACTTGTTTCTCTGATGAATAAAAGACAATGGATTTATGATTTAATATTGAAACTGAAACATTAGTTACTATAAACTATGAGCTTTATCGTTTCTATATTTCTGTATTAATTTGAATTGTTCATGATTTACTCATAGGTAAAATTATTATTATTATCATTATTATTATTCTTGAGTAGATTTCATAATATTACAATCTATACTTCCTACAATCCTACTATGCTACTGTTACATTTTAATATTGTTACATTTATTATTATATTTGACATTCATATATGACATCTTATATATACTGACTATTGTTTTTTTTCATTTCATTTTTTATGTGAAGAATGAGTGAAATAAAAACATTTAATTTAAAATGAAACAGTAAACTAACAATGTTGTGCAACAAAAATAACTTTATTAACTTTTATTATCATACTCATGTGATTAAAATAAATAAAAAATACTCACCTATCTGTTTGTTGTTAATTCACCACTGATGGAAAAAAATAATCTTCCTCTTCTCAGTTCATTCTCCTTCAAAATGTTTCTCGATCTAAAGATATTTTCTTGGATTTATTTCTTTGAGTCTTTATCCTGCATCTTAGTTGTTTGTTCCTCAACGTTTCTTCAGAAACAAATCTCTACTTTTCTCTCCCTCTGTCTGTGATGTAAACACCGTATATATACAGTGATTTTTCTTTTCTTTTCAAGCCTCTCCGTCTCCGACTCCTCCCTCTGACTGAATCAGTGTGATTGGACGAGGATGGATGAACGTGTGTGTTCAGCTTCTTCCCTCCTTTTTCTTCTTTCATTCTTTTGTCTCCAGTCCCACAGAAGGTGATGACGATGATGATGATGATGATGATGGTGTGAACAACAACATGAGGTTCAGGTCCTGAATCAGCCACAGATCAATGGCAGAGGGAGGAAGAAGAGGGAAATATTAAAGAGCAACACACAGTGACAAATATGATGAATGTGGAAACATCAGCACATGGGATTTGCTCCGATCTTATTTCACAGCGTTGACACTTTTCAACTCTTCAGACAAGCAGCAATTTCACATTCGCTCCTCGGACAAACTGATTACTGCACTTTGCCCATGTGTAAAATACAGTGATGGAAGAAGTACTCAGTTCCTGAAAGTACCAGTGTCCCAGCGTGAAAACACGTCGTTACAAGTAAAACTGAATTAAGTATAAGAAGGAAAGTATAATCATTAAAATGTGCTACTGAGATACTGTAATTATTACAGTAAATCACATTATTAATCCTGATGAATCAGTATGTAAACTGCATTTTACTGTTGGAGTTTGTTCAGCGGTTCCCAGCCTGAGATGATTAACGAGAGAGGAAAGAAGATTTTTAAAAAAGTTCTGCTAAATCTAAATCAGTTTTCAGTTTTTAGACTTTTTCATTTGTGACATATTGTCAGTTTCACCTATAAAGAGTTACTGAATGAAGCTTTCTGAGAAGGTTAGAGGGGAAAATGTTTTTTTACTGGAACAGAAATCGACTCAAACATCTGAAACATGACGAGGAGACAAACACCTCATGGCTTCATCTTCAACAATATGTTGTATTTTATATGTTTTTTGTTGATGTAAAATATCAATCTGAACAGCAGCAAGTAACTAAAAGTATCAAATATAAGTAGTAAACAGTAAAAAGTACTTTATTTCCCCCTGTAACGCTGCGGAGTAGAAGTATAAGTAGCACAAAGTACAAATGTACTTAGTTACAGTTCACCACTGGTAAAATGCTGTGACACCAACATGTTGCATTTAATGTCTCACAATTTAAAAACGAAAAAACATTCGATTGGAAAAAAAAAAACACAAATTTAATCGATAAGAAAATGAAAGAAACGTTTTTTCAGCTGTCGATCAAAAAGGGAAGAACTCAGAGCACAAGGATGAAAATAAATAAATAAATAAATGAATAAAACAGCTGTCCTTGGTGTGTCCGTCAGCCCCTGTGTCCCCCGGGAAACAGCTTCCCTCTGGGAGGAGGGTTCCCCCCCCGAGGGTCAGATTGAATCAGGGTGACAGTAGGGCACCTGGCCTGCCGCCACACACACTGATTAAACTAAGACACAACAAAACAACACAAGGTTAAATGAATTATAAAAAAACACCCAAATGTCTGTGTGCCTTCATCAAGTTTTCACGACTTCAACAGATTTTAACTGAGAAAAAGAAGAAAACTGCATGAAAGTAAAGTAAAAGCAGGAACCTCAGCAGCAGCTGTGCAACCCAACAAAACCTGAGAATCCAAAATAAAGATTCAAAGGTCTGTGGACATAACGGTGGAAACAATGAAGATATTTGGCTTCTTTTCTCATGAATTTGTTTCTTTGTGTTGTTTTTGTCTTGTCGCATTATTTCACGTTAAACACAGAAGTGAAGTTTTCTGCAGCGTTGCCGTGGCGCCGAGTTTCTTCTGCTGCTGTTTGACTTTGTTGTTCTTTTGGTGTTGAACAAACAGCGTGACCTGGTTCAGTGAGTTTAGAGAAGAAGACCTAGCCAAGAATACAGGACCAGGACACACACACACACACACACACACACACACACACACACACACACACACACACACTCTCAGGACAGCGAGGAGGTGGTGCTGCTGCTGCGTTTCAAATACGACCCCTCTGAGAGGTTCTGGTAAGTAAGTGTGTCAACGAACGGCGTTGATCACACACACACACACACACACACACACACACACACACACACACACACACACACACACACACTGAGTGTTATCGTCTGATATTCTAATTAGTACGACATCAAAACAGGAAAGAGGTCCACCAGCTCCCAGCAGACACACAGTCTGTCCAACAGCCCTACCTTCACTGTGTGTGTGTGTGTGTGTGTGTGTGTGTGTATGTGTGTGTGTGTGTGTGTGTGTGTGTACCTCGTATCAACAATATAAGAAACTTTTCAGGTTATTTCAGCTCCAGGGAGGAAAAACTGTGAAGTCGTTGTTTCTTTCTTCCAGATTCACGTCTCTTTCTTTCTGACGGGAGATTTTTTTAAATTTTTCTTCAGATGATCATGTTTACACAAAGTGTTCAGGAATTATCAATCAATCAATCAATCAATCAAATCAACAAAAACATTCTGACCTTTAACTCAGGCCTTTGCAGAAGCGTCTCACACCTGGACTCAGGTAGTTTCCTCTCGTCCCGTCAGACTCCATCCCTGGAGAACAAGTGAACTTCCATCCTCAGCTCTCTCCACTCAGACGTGTCCTGGAGCTTCAGGTCACCGTGGAGCTTAAAGGTGAGGAGTCACCCCTCGCTCAGGTCTGTGAAGGACAAAAAAAAAATCATAAATGAAAACATTTTGTAATGAAAAATGCAATTTTTGTATTTCACCATTCATTTATACATTTATTCATTTGAAGGTTTATTAATGTTTTTCCACATTTCTTTATTAGTTTATTTGTGTCTGTATGTTAATTGGGAAGGCGGTCCGAGACCAGTCTAAAGCAGGATTGGTTATAGTGGTGTGAAGGTCCTTCGTACCTGTCGACCTATATATACATATATATATATACATCTCAAGGAGATTTAAAGCAAACAGGAAGCAGCTGACCAGAGCAAAGTGTCTGTAAATGAGATATTTCAGTGTATAATTACTAAAAACATGTTTTCACTTCATCATTATGGATTATCGAGTGACGACTGATGGACAAAAAGGTTTTATCCATCTGAAATTAACTATCCGACACAATAAAGTGAATGATAAACACCAACACGAGTTCTTTTCAACCGCGATTCCCCGTCCACCCTTTACAACACCATTAGGTTCACAGGGTCTGTCAAGTATTTATGGGCGGAAACATGAAAAACTTGCAGCATGGTCCTTTAAAAACTAGCGTGCCCCCCCCTCCGTCACTTTTCTGTCATTTGTCGCCACAAACGTCGGCTTCAGGAGGTGAATTTTACATGACACTAAAGTCTCCGTGTGTGGTGAACATTATGTATTTAACAGGACATTTTAAAGCTCTTCTGTGTGTGTGTGTCCCCTCACATATGGTTTGTCTTTCTGAGTTTGTGTGTGTGTGTGTGTCCTCTCTTTCTTCTCCCCCACTCTTCCCATCCTCCCCCCCCCCCCCCGTCTCTCCAGTCCCTTATCCCACCCCTCTGAGTGCATGTGTGTGAGATCCCTCCCCCCTTTATATCTGTGTCATTACACCAAGGTTTCTCTTTGTAGCCGGTCCAACTTGGCACCGGTGCAGTCACTGTTGGGGAGAGTGTGTGTTTTAAGTGTGTGTTTAAATGTGTGTGTGTTGTCGCAGGTACAAGTAGGACAGCAGGCAGGGAGGAACAAGGACTCGCCGAGATGAAACATGAAGTTTTTGAAATAAAACGGCAGAGAATATTCATAAGGGAGATCCAGAACAAAAACAGGACACTGACACTTTTTCATTCATTGTTTTCTTTTCTTTTCACTTTCTTTTTTTTATGTTTCTTTTTTTTCCAACAAACAGAAGGCTGAAAAATCATAAAACAAGTTTTTCTATCTTCATGGCTGTAGAGACACGGCCGGATCAACCCATCACAGGGGGCTCGGGGCAAGTACTTACAGTTGCCCCCCAACACCACCACTCAAAAATCCATGTCAAGGTCCACTTACGAACTTCCTTTCTGTTGCATCACATGGTCTTCATCATTTAACGGAGTTACAAAACACATCCGTCTCTGTCACAACTGCTGATGTAGACTGTGTGATAACGGTTGAAAGCTCAGGGAAAAAAAAGCTTGCAAGTTGGGATTGTTTTTGTCAAACTAAAAAAGTTAAAGTTGTTAAAACTAGATTTTAAAATAAAACCCGTCTACAAGTGACTGAAAGCACAACTGAGGTGGGAGTCTGGGGCCCTTAGCACCAGCGCTAATCCAGCACCACCCCACCACTCTGCACAGCCCCGATATTCAATGAAAGCCCCCCCCCCCAAATGTTTAATCCTGTTACAAGTGTAACGAGCAGCGGATTAAAGTGCGTCTCTTCAGTCTGCTGTGAGATCCGCTGATGACGGCTCTGAAAGACTAACATGGGATTAAGTCGGGGGAACGTCTTTGGACGTTTCGTGGTGTCGAAGTCGAGCATCAGGCTCCACGACACCATGAGATTTTGTTTTTCTCCAAGAAAAATATATAAGATAATCTTTTTTATTGCCTATATTGGAACTCCAGCAACATGACTGAAGCATTACAATGAGGTTTCAGTTTCACTGAAGACTGATGGTGTCACTGTCCCATTTCCACTGTCCTAACGAAGGCTTCAACAAGTGGATCCTTCGTGACCCGATCTATCCCAAACATTCATTGTGAGTCGGTAATGAAAGCAGGAAGACGCAAAATCCTCCGTGGGCCAGACCGTCTAATATCGGTTCGGCCTTTGCAGTCTACAGCGGCGATGAAGGACCACACCTTCGTACACCTGGTCCTTCCCACTCATCAGTGAGGACTGAAGAAGACTCTCGGGTTTGAGGGAACATCCTCAGGAATATGTATCTGTAGAGAGTAGTGGTGTCTGTACACACAAGTCGACAATCTTATGACCTCGTTGTTGGTGCAGTTTCATAAGGAGAGATAAAGGACATTAGGGTGTATGTTAGTCTTAGACATGAGATTTGATTTGCTTCCTGTTGTTGCTCCGGCAGCTGCTGGTCATCCTGTCAGTGATCCTGTTGTGTCGCTGGGCGCCGAAGCTCCTCTTTGTTTTGGGATTATGTGTCTTATCCTCAGGGGGGATTCACCACGTCTCACCCTGCTTCAGATTTGTCACTTGCAGCAGGATGCAGAGTCTGGTTTTCTATGGTTTCCGTCGGGAATTAAACTTAATCTGTCGTTTGAGAGCGGGACAGACTCTGACCGCAACACTGGTCGTCTCCTCCTGAATGAGCCTGTCATTTCTCCCTGAGGGAGCGCGTGTCAGGGGCTAAAGGGAAACGCCGGAGTCAGCTGTCCTGTCGGTGATGCTAAGCTAAGCTAGCCGATCCATTGAAAGCAAGTGACAGGAGAGTCAACAGATGAAGAAAAGAGTTTTAATTGCAGCAGTCACACCAGTCACCCCCAAGACACAGCGAAAAGACGACAAGACTGCAAAGTTTTCCCTCCTCTAAACAAACAAACAAACAAACAAACAAACAAACAAACAAACAAACATCTGTGAAGCTGCCTGGTCTGACACACAGACCACATGACCACAGCCCAAGTCCACCTGGGCAGAGACGAGGAAACCTGAAACAGCATGAACAGGGTGGCTACGGTAACAACCTCCGTCACTGCAGCCAATCAGCATCCTTCCTTTTCTGCTGCTTGTATTTTACTCGTCTGTTTGTTTGTGAGCAGGAGAAACTTTACGGAGCGATGGATCACAGGCCAGAGATGAACCCGTCTCATCTCTGGGCAGATCCGGATCGTTTACTAGGATTTTGTTTCTGTTCCTCCGCGGCGGCGACAGTCAGAACCGGAGGACATTTTGTCTTCAGGTTGTCTGTCCGTCCAGAAGTG
>NW_019175172.1:380443-451182 GCF_002260705.1 Seriola dumerili
CTTACACTGCTCGTACTCTGTCTGCAGCCTGCACACACGCACACACACACACACACACACACACACACATGCAAACGCACACACACACACACACACACCTCTCCAGCATTAACAACAATATCATATTAATACAACTATAAACATACAAATACAAATTACATTTGAAAATCAAATCCTGACGTTAAAACCCCTAAAAGCTCATTAAATGTTGATGAACTAAAATCACTGATGAATCAGTTCTTTGTTTTAAACCATGATGCTAAAGTGAAAACAGAAGCTGCTGTTTGTTTGTTTGTTTGTTTGTGTGTTTGTTGACCTCACCGCTCCAGAGCGCGCTCAGTGCTGCCGCTCCTCTCTCTCTCCAGGCTGTAAGCTCTCTCCACCTCTCTGAACTGAGCCCTCAGCAGCTCCAGGCTGCACTGCGCCTCCTGCTGGCCGGACCGCTCCACCGCCACCGCCGTCTCCAGGTCCCGCACCCGCAGCTGCCAGGTCACATGATTACAGAACCTGAGTTTGTTTGGCCGCTCTGCATCAGATACACCAGCTGCTCTCTTGCTGTGTCTCGACCCGGCACTGCGCACGTCTGTGCTTTATTATGGGTGTAAACATGAAGCAGGTCTGAATCTGAGGAGGAGGAAATGTGTGTTTGTGTTACCTGGATGATCTCAGAGTTGAACTTGGACTCCAGGTGAGCCGCTCGCTCCGCCTCGACGCTCGCCTCCAGAGACCTCACCCTCTGATCTGACACCTAGAGAGAAAGAAAACATAGATTCAATCAGCCGTTTTTCCACCTTTCTCTCCTCCATCTGTTCCTCTCTCCATCTCTTTCTTCAGCTTTTCACCTCCTCCCCTTTAAAGTTCTCTTCTACCTTCCCCCCCTCCTTCTCCTCACCTCCTTCTCCTTCCTGCTCCTCTCCTCTCCCTCCCTCAGGTATTTCAGCTCGTCTGCTTGTCGTCTGTTCACCTCGGCCTCCTTCTCTCTCTCCTTCTGCACCTCCGCCATCCTCCTCTCCGACTCCTCCAGAGCCTCCTCCTGGTCCTGGAAGACCGAGAGAGTGAACCGATGTTCAAACACCAAACACGATTAAAAACAATAACTGCGCCTCCTCATCTGAACTCTCTGTGTGTGTGTTCGACCTGCAGCAGTCGGTGCAGTCGCTGGTTTTCAGAACTGAAGCTCTGAATCAGTTTGTCACGCTCCTCGACTTCCTGCTGCAAAGCATGCTGGTCCTCCTCCCTGGCGTGTCGGGTGATGTCCAGAGCTTTCTGCAGCTCCTGCAATGTGTGCTGGAGCTCTGCTGCTCGCTCTGACACACACACACACACACACACACACACACACACACACACACACACACACACACACACACACACACACAATCACCATTTTTTATGTATTGAGTATTATACCCACTACAGTTGTTGCCGGGTGCGTTTGATTCGTGTACCTGTGAGTGTGTGTTTGTCTTGGCTGAGCTTGGCGGCTCGGTCGGCGTCTCTCTGACTCACAGTCAGCTGATACTGAAGCTCCACCCTCTGAGCTTCACCTCGCTCCACTGACGACCTCAGCCGGGTCAGCTCCGCCTGCAGCCTGCACAGCTGAACACACAGTTTATCAGACTTCACACCGCTCCCTCTGGAGACTCTTCACCTTTAAAGGCCATGAAGTCTTTTTTGTTTCTCACCTCCTGGTTGTGGCTAGACGTCAGCTCCAGCTTCTCTTTCTCCAGCTGGTTGACTCTCCGCCTCAGCCTCCCCCTCTCCTCGCTCCCGTCACCTCCCTCTGACGCCGCCCTCCTCCCTCTCCCATCCCTCCTCTTCCCTCCATCTCCTCGATTTCTGTCCCTCCCTCTCGCTCTCTCTCGCTCCTCTTCCTCCTCCTCTGCCTCTCTGCTTCCTCCTCCATCTCTTGCCGGCTTCTCTTTCCGTTGCATGACGGTGATGATTTCTTTCAACCTGAAGAAAAATGAGAAATCTAGTGAGGATAAAGAACCACAGCGACGACAAAACAACTACAGAAAGATGCAGAACTACACCTTCAAGACTGTAGGAGGGTGGAGCCATTTAAGACCCCACTGTCCCTGATCTGAGACTGTTTCAAAAACAGATTGTGTGATGTGCTCAGCAGCAGTTGTTCTTTATTGTGCCTGTGGTTTATACAAATGTACAATAAATCACACAACCATTTAAAAAAAGTAGATGTTGCAGGACTGTTGTAGCACTTCTAGTAAAAGTTGTATATTGTACATCCATGTTCAGAAAAGAAGTTAAAGGGGAGAGTTACTTCTTTAAAATGTAAATACTCAGTCCCCACCTTGATATCTCCTCCTCGGAGCTCCCGACAGAGCTGACCGCAACCTTGGACCGGTTCCCCCGCGGGTCTGCTCGGCCGTGCCCGCTCTCCCCTCGCCGGCCGCGGGCAGGCTGTCTCCTCTGCTCCGCTGCTTCGGTCTGCATCGCTCCGCTTCTGAACGCAGTTTAGTTTTTTATTATTTTTAACCCTGGGAATGACAAACATCAGAAGCTGTGTTGGTACCGGGGGAGGCCGCCTGGTTGCTCGGCCGCTGGTGTTGCCTTGGCACCAGATGCACTCCACCCATCACATGAAGCTCAACCGATCTCCATTTACAAACCTACCATGTAAATATTCACTTTAGTATTGCCAGAGTTATGTGCCTCCTCCAACAAAAGTCAGACTGTTGACGTATCATGCTGGACCAACTTGTAAATTCGGCATATACCAAACACACCGAAGACGCTTAATTCTACTTATTTTTTAAAATTTATAAATCACAACCTTCATCCTCCAAATCTTTTAGCGATGGGCGGCGCTCAACGGTGTCAACACTATCCAGCTATTTTACTCACATTTAAGAGCTGCTTGACAAACCCTATATATGCCGAATTTACCACATAGTCCTAACGATTCACTAAACTTGTTAACGCTTGTTCTACAATGTCTATACTTGTGTTAGCAAACAAACAAAATCAAAGTCTTACACTTTGTGAATGGGGTTATGTTGAGAACGAAATGCAACCCGAACAAAGGCCATTTTGACGGTTAATATTCAACAAGAACATCTTTGTTTGCTCTAAACTGAGTTTAACCAGATAAACACGGTCTAAACCACCGAATATAATAACAACTTTATTAGGAACCATGGAAATAGCTTGTAATGAACTTTAATTGACACTTACTTCAACATTTAATCGGGAGCCGTTTGAATCCGACGCCATCTTCAGCGTCCCTACGTCATTTCCACATGAACTCCGGATTGGCTGGAAGACGGACCAATGGTGACAAACGTTTCTCTATTGACGTATCGAAACGTACACTAGAGGGCGCTGTGAGCTGTTTACACCGGAATCGCTGCCGTGATTCAGTGTGGAAGAACAGGGGAACGCAAACAATATGGCGGCGTCCACAGAACACGTTGAAGCCGCATCCACAGCGACTGAAATGGATAAAACAGAAGCTCCAGAGACCATCAGAGACCCAGAAACCTCAGACTCGGAGCCTGTAGGTCAGGAACAAGACCCGGATCCTGACGAGGACGAAGACGAGGACGGAGGTGAGCCGCCGGGTCCGAAGATCCGAGACACACCGCAGGACATCCGACTGGAGGCGATCGCCAACACGGTGGCGCTTCACCCCAGCCGGGACCTCCTTGTGTGCGGGGACGTTGATGGAGACGTGTACGCCTTCTCTTACTCCTGCACGGAGGGGGAGAACCGGGAGGTGTGGTCGTCCGGACACCACATGAAGTCCTGCCGCCAGGTGCGCTTCTCCGCGGACGGGCTGAAGCTCTACAGCGTGTCCCGGGACAAGGCCGTCCACCTGCTGGACGTGGAGCGGGGACAGCTGGTCACCAGGATCCGCGGGGCGCACGGAGCTCCCATCTACAGTCTGCTGCTGGTGGACGAAAACATCCTGGCGACCGGTGACGACGGCGGGACCCTGAAGGTCCGAACACAGAGTATTTCTCCTTATTTAAAAACAGTGTATAAGCCGTATCCAGATACTGAAGGTTGATGGTCTTTATGATCTAACATGATCTATGGTGGTCTTTTAATAGGCCATGACTTGTTTTGATGGTCTGATCTGGTCTTGTAAGGCGGTCTTTTGATGATAACACGATCCATGTTGGTTTTTTCATTGTCCAAATTGGTGTTTTGATGGTCCAGCCGTGTAAGATGATCTTTGTAAGATCCAAAATGGTCTTTTAATGGTCTAGATATATCTCCCATGGACTGAACCAAATTCAGACCAAAGGACAACCAAGATCCAACCTTTTGATGAAATTTCACATCAATGCAATAAAATTTTCTGAAATTTCTAATGAATTTTTTTTTCTTTTTGTGTGTGTGTGTTCCTCTCTGAAGGTGTGGGATATGAGGAAAGGGACGGCGATCATGGATCTGAAACACCATGAGGATTACATCAGTGACATCGCTGTGGACCAGGCCAAGAGGATCCTACTCACCACCAGGTAACAACAGTTTCCAAGACAACCTCGTTTACTTTGACAATCGGGTCATTACTAATGAGTGTTGTTAAGTTAAAGGGTTAAACGAATGTTTCTGTGTGTACTTTACATCATGACTGACCAAAGGCCCAAAGCATGCTGTCGGTTTGTAGATTGTACAATTGTGTCCCGTTCATTTTAGCAAGCTATGAAAGTCAACATGTAAGCAGGGACTTTTTGATGCTTTCAAAGACGCCTCAAGCTGCTCAGCCAACAGTGTAAACATGTTTCTCTTCATTATGGAGTCATAGGAGTGCCATAAAAAACAATAAATCTATAAAAGAATAAGTAAATAAATGTGGAAATATAAACAGGAATAAATAAGTAAATAAAAGAGAAATATATAAAAGAATTTTAAAAAATGCTTTTCCCCTGTTGCTTTTGCTTTTCCCCTAAGGTTAAAGCAGAGGCAATGGGGGTAAACTGGGTTTTAAATGATCCAATTTGGTCTTTGACTGTCCAAGCTCATGTTTTAATGGTCCAAGTTTGTCTTTTCCAAACTGAACAATCATCCAAACTGATGTTTTTGATGGTTTAAGTTTGATTTTGTAAAATGGTAACAATTACCAAAAGTTTGCTGTTCAGTAACTTTAAGTATCGGCCACCAAACAGCAAAGTCTTTTTAAATGGTCTACTTAAATCCAAGCTCGACTTTGATCTCCTGTGATTTGACACAGTGGTGATGGTACCATGGGCGTCTTCAACATCAAGAGGCGGCGGTTCGAGCTGCTGTCGGAGTACCAGAGCAGTGATCTGACCTCAGTGGCGCTGATGAAGCGGGGGAAGAAGGTGGTTTGTGGCTCCAGTGAGGGGACCATCTACATCTTCAACTGGAACGGCTTCGGGGCCACCAGCGACCGCTTCGCTGTCAAGGCTGAGTCGGTGGACTGCATCGCCCCCATCACCGACAACATCATGTGCACCGCCTCCATGGACGGGTATATCCGGTGAGTTGGGTTATCATTGGCTCTTTTTGAAAGCTTACCTTCATGGTCTTGCTGGCCACCAATCTCAAACAGCTTAGCCCAATTTTCTGTCTGTTAGTTTGCCCTGGGTTTCCTTCTTTGATGTTTCCCACCACATGGCAAGTTACTAAGTTGTGCCTGTCCTCCATCAGGGCCATCAACCTCCTTCCCAACCGGGTTATCGGCTGCATCGGGCAGCACGTTGGTGAACCCATCGAAGAGCTTGCGAAGTCCTGGGACTCCCGCTTCCTGGTCAGCTGCGGCCACGACCAGCTCATCAAGTTCTGGGACATTTCCAGTTTACCCAACACAACTGTCAACGAATACCGCAAGAGGAAGAAGAAAGACGGACGGATGAAGTCTCTCACCAAGAAAGCCCACGGAGACAACGACTTCTTCTCAGGACTTGTAGAGGAAACAGAAAAGAAGAAGGAAGAAGAAGAGGAGGAAGAGGAGGATGATAGTGATAGCGACAGTGGCAGCGATTAAAAAGCTGTTTCACTTAGTTTCATGTTTGTCGTTACTGTGCCTTTGGACAGTTTAGTCCTAAATGCTCAATGCTGTCATCCAAAGTGCCTCAAAGTGTCTGGCGTATGAACATTACCATGGATGGCATTGCGGCAAACACTAGTAGCTATTGAACTTCCAATCCCAGCAGTGTGTTGGTCCCTCATTTTAGACAGGTCTGTGACCAAGAAACAAACCATTGGTGTTACTGTTTGCAAATGGAAATATGAGGTTACAAACACAAACATGGTGGGATAAACAGTGAATCTCCCAGAAGTGTAAACACTCTTTATGTCAAATGCATACTGACTGTTGATGGACCAACTATTATAACAAATGATTGGACACTAAAATACTGGGAAATAATAACTTTGTAATGTTAAGGTGGGTGTTGAAACTCAGTGTTTTTGAATTGTTTATGTGAATCCTAGAATTGCAACTGGTCGGATTCATTCTTATTTACTTATTCTTTGAACATTTTCTCAGTTTTCAAAAAATAAATCAGCATTTGGCAAAATGTTGATTTATTTAGGCTAAAGCTGTTTTGGTTGCTTGTGTTTAAACAACATTTGAGAATGTTGGCTTTTTTCAAAAAGGGTTTGTTTTTGTTTTTTTTTGGGGGGGGGGGATTTCAATTTGGAAAAAAAGGTGTTGTTTTTGGTATTAACACCAAAAGTCTGGTATATGTATTTACAAATAAATCTGAACAAGCAGTGAGAAAGACATTCTGCTAGCATTGTTAAATGTGAGATAGCAACAGTACATCTCATACATTCTGGGTAAATTTATATTAAAAATGTATTTGTATTAAATTAATTTAACTGATTAATTATGTTTCATGTTGTCTAAATAAGTTGTTTAAATGTATTCAACATATCAGTTCATAAAATGTGAAAAGAGGTGAAGAAATTGAGTTTAAAGAGTTAAAGGGTTTACTAGGTGAGGTTTTCTATTAATAACGTGACACGCATATAAAAATTAAAGTTATTTGATAAAACACAACTTTATGACAAATGCCTACGATACAAATGAAAGAGTTTAGGTTTTTTCGCTTACAAAAATTAGGATATTTTGCGATTCGAGACGTTTTCCCCAAGATGGTACAATCGTCCCCGCATCCCTCTCCTCTCTGAATGGTATGCTCCAACCGCAGGCGGGAAAGCATTGAGGGTCACGTGACAAGAACAAATCAGCCAACATGGCTACGAGTCGGACAGTAGCTTAGTAACAAGAGGCTTCCTGTTGCAGTGAGGAAACACAGAGGCGCTAGTTTACGGAGGATTGCTGCCCGGTTTTAGGTAAGTTTACGTGCTTCAAACGACCAACTGACAAAGCTAACGTAGAGCTAGAATGTTAATCCTACCGTTAGCAGTGACGTCAGGCTGGGTGAGCTAGCTTCTGTGCTAACATGTATGTAACGCCTGTATTTGTAAACAGTGGGTGGACATGCTGCTAAAAACGAAACCGCTGACACAATGCGACAGATTTCACCGTAGAAATGTTTGTCAACGGCCTCTTTTCACTTTTAATTTCGATTGTTTGATTGACACGACGGGCTGTGTTGTCAAATCAGCACAAGCAAGAGTGACGGTTAAAAACTGGATCAAATGAACAGTATTTCCATTAACGTTAAAACCCCTGAAGGAAAGAGCAGCATTTTTATAACATACGTAAACAAATTACCAGAAATTACCAGAATAATAACTGCTGGTCTTTGTGGGAGCTTCATTTATATGTGTTTTAGATTAATTTATTTTGAAAGTAATTACAAATATTGTTTGAGTCCAGAGTGAAATATTTCCACCCAACAGCACAGGAAGAGGCAGTTAATCATAACGTGGTAAAGATGTAAGTTAAGTGTGCTCGGCCTGCAACTGACATTTATTTTCATTATTGATTAAGTGATTAGTGATGAAACATTTTAAAGAAATGCCACAAAATGTCTCTGAGCTGAAGAAATGATTAATAGATTATCAAAACAGATTGACATCTGAATACTTGAGGCTGTTTGAAAATGAAACAGGCTTTTTTTCACAGTTTTAAGATGAATTATAGGCAAAATTAATAATTAATTGATAAAATAATTGCCAGATTAGTTGATAATGAAAATAATCATGCAGCCCTAAAATTAACATTGACGGTAACAACCCCAATCTGGTTCAGGGTCTGTTGAGTATTAGCTAAAGATGTATGTAAAAAAAAAAAAAAAACTAAACTAAACAATTAATCCCAACAGAAAATTAGCTGGTAATTATTTTGATTATCAAATTAACCATTTAGTCACTTCTGTAGGAAAAAGACCTTCATCATTCGTCCAGCTTCTTAACTGTGGGAATTATCTTCTTTCTTTTGAGTCATAGACAAAACAAGTCACGAATAATCTGTGACTTCAGGAAATAAACTCCAGACAAAGCCTTTATTACAATGATACAATTGGAAAACAGATTTATCTTTGTTGTGATTATGTCTGAGATCACACAGAGGAAGAAAGGAATTCACTGACAACAGTGGGTGAGTTCAGTCTAAATGGATCCTCTGTTTTCAGGTGACTGTGCAGTGGTTGATGGTTCGATTCCCTCTGTGTGCTCGGGCTTTGAAGCAGCGAGATGCCGGGGAAAAGCAGCGACAGCTTCAAACCAGGAGACCTGGTGTTCGCCAAGATGAAGGGCTTCCCTCACTGGCCGGCCAGGGTAGGTACAAGTCACCGCACATACAAACTGAATACAGTGTCCAACACAACTGAGTGGAGTCTCACTGAAATGTTAAAGGGTTAGTTTTATATGTAATGTGATGCTTCTGTGTGTGTGTGTTCAGATCTGTAAGTCGGATGACGGATACAAGAAGCGAGTCCCGGTCTTCTTCTTCGGGACCCATCAGATGTACGTACACATCGTCTACATACGAGGGAATATCGACAGCAGTGATTGGTTGAACTCTGACTGATCTCTCCCCTCCCTCCCTCAGAGGTCACCTCCCTCCTGAGAACATCGTCCCCTACGTCGGCAACAAGATGAAGTACGGCAGCGGCGTTCGCATCAAAGGCTTCACCGAGGGCATGTGGGAGATCCAGAACTCTCCCGGAGTCGGCAGTAAACTCAAAGTCAGTGTTGTCTGTTTGTGATGCTTTAATAGTTATTTTCATTATCGATTAACCTGTTGAACTTTATTTCAGTTTAATTGTTTAGTCAGAAACTGACAGAAAGTAGTTACCACAACAAAGATCTTCATTTCACTGTGACATAAATCAGGAAATCAGCACTAATGTTTGATTTGTCAAGTTTTCACTGGATTATTTGGTTCTGTAGTTTCCTCAGACACCAGCAAAGACCAACACACAGGTGACACCTCCCAAACCCACTTCTTCACCTAAAACTACACCTACTAAACTCACTTCGGCTCCCAAAACAACTAATGACAAACTTAAAAGCCCCCCGGCAAAATCAACTCCCAGTAAAACTCCTGCCGCGAAGCCCGACAGTAAACCACCACCAGCTGCTGCTGCTGCTGCTGCTAAAACAACAACAAGAGCTTCTTTAAGATCTGCTCCAGACAAAACGACCGAGTCCCGACAGACTCCTGAAACTTCGGCTCCAGACTTGTCAGAGAGGACAGCGACTACAAGAAGCAGAAGGTCGGAGTCGAAGGCGGCGGCAGCGGCGAGTGGTGATCCACCTGCAGGAGGGAGGAGGAGCAGAAACACCACCAGCAGCTCTCCTGCAGCGAATGAAAAGGAGGTTTGTGTTTAAGTGTCGCCATCACTTAACGTGTAAAGTGAAAACACGTGTTTCCCAAAACCTTGGACGTTGAAAATAGGTTGAATTAGTATCTTAACAAAATGTTGTGGAGTGTAGAAAAGAGATTTTATTTGACACAGAGCCTGTTAATTAAAGACATGACACACAAATCAATGAGTTTCTTTGTGTCTTCAGATAACGGCGAACGCCACAGCAAGTGAAACCTCCGCTGAAACAACGTCAGGCAAAGTGACAGAGGCCGAGAAAGCTGAACCCGACTCTGCAGAAGCTACTGCTACAAGTCCGGCCACCACCCGGAGCAGGACAGCTGAGTCCAAGGTAACTGTCCCGCCAGCGCTCCGTCCACAGGGGGTCCTGCTTGGAAAGACGTCGTCAGGGACGGACGGATGACTCCTGATGACGGAGGGTCCTGGTTTGGTCTAATTCTTGGTGTGTTTGTTTTCTCAGGTCGTTGCTGAGCAGCACAACAAGAGGACGTCTGCTAGTCCTGCTGTGACGACTCCAGGTAACTGACACACACACACACACACTCCTTCACTTTACTGTGCTGAAGGTTTTTGTCCATTAATCTTCACTCAACCTGTAAAGACAAAGTGAAAACACGTTTTCAGACATTATTGTAACTTCATCAGGAATGAGACTCGAGCTGTGCGACCTGGTGATCTGATATCCTGGACGATCTTACTGTGGCACTTCTCCGATGAATCACACAGATATTATATATTTAGATTAGGGTTGTGCCATCTTAACCGCAGTCCGATCGTTGCCCTGTCACATTGTGGACATTACCAAGATATGATCGTTACGTTACGTTGAGGGTTCGCCTTCTTTCTCGTCTGTGTGTAACCTGAGCGACGACAGGAAGATGACAAATACATTTTATGGCTGTTAAAACTAAATTGTCATCACAAATAATACGTCTCTCTCATATAACATACACACATGAAACTGTGGCAGGCAACTTAGATTTAATATTAATGTAATCCGACAAGAAGCAGTCAGATATCGCCTCGACATTTGTAAAGGCATCGCTGATCGTTCTCATTATCGTTGTTCACCGATATCGCCGTTCTTCGGCACAACCCTAGTTTAGATGTTTGATTTGATTGGGGAAGCGGGATGCTCTCTGACGCAGCTGTACTTTCTGCCAATAACCAATAATCAATAATCTTTAGAATGAAACTGCATCAGACGTCCAAGTTAAAACTGTCTCTTTCTCCAACAGCCAGTAAGAAAGTGAAGACCACAGAACAAACGTCCAGGAACAACAGATCACAGAGAGACCGGACGGATGAGAAGGAAGAGAAGACGTCACAGAGTCAGGGAGTCAAGAGGAAGACAGAAGGGAGGGATGAAGAGGAGAAAACAGAAGAGGAAGTCATCCATGAGCCAAGGAGTGAAAAGAAAGAAAGAGGAAGAGGAGAGAGTGGAGGAGAAGAAGAAAACCAAACAGGATGAAGGTGTGGAAGGAAAGACAGACGTGATGACGAAAGAGAAAACAGAAGAGAAGAAGTCAGCGGAAGGGATGAAGACGAGGAGAGCCGAGAAAGAGGATCAGAGGGAGGAGAGGAAAACAGAGGATGAGAAGGACGTGAAGAAAGAGGAGAGGACCAGGAGAGAGACGAGGTCAGAGAGCGAAAGACAGGGAGAGCAGAAAACAAAGGATGATGAAGAAGGAAAGAAAGAAGAGATGAAGGGAAGAGAGGAGGCTCAAGGGACGAAGAGGAAGAGAGAGAAGAAGGTGCAGAAGAAAATAAAGGTGTGGGTGAAGATCGGAAGTGAGGGAGGGAAGAAAGAACAGATGAAGAATAAGAGGACAGAGGAGGACAAAACGAGAGAAGGGACGAAGACGAGGAGAGCGGAGAAAGAGGAGAAGGAGAAGAAAACAAAGGACGAAGGGGAGGAGGGAAAGAAAGAAGACACGACAAGAAGAGAGGAAAAGGAAGGAACGAAGAGGAGGAGAGAGGAGAGGGAGGTGCAGAAGAAAACAAAACAGGACGAAGGTGTGGAAGGGAAGAATGAAGAGACGAGGAAGACGACGGAGGAGGAGAAGTCGGAGAGAGAGGGGACGAAGACGAGGAGAGCAGAGAAAGAGGAACAGAAGAAGAAAACAAAGGATGAAGGGGAGGAGGGAAAGAAAGAGGAGGAGGAAGGAGAAAAGGAGAAAGGAGGAAGTTCTGTGGACGAGGAGGTAAATCAGCCAAACAACACGATGTCGAGGCGTCTCATTTATCGTCTGATGTTTAACTTGATGAAAGGAACCACAGCTCCTGTGATTTAGATATTGCACTTGTTCATATTGTGATTTTGATCGTATTTGGATTAGTTGTGCAGCTCTAATGAAAACCTTCATTCTTTGCCTCAGAATGAAATGTAATCTCGTTTTTCTTTTCTCTGTGCAGCGACAGCGCCGCCTAGCTGCCAAGAGGGAGAGTCTGTTGAAATCTCTGAGAGGTCTGCTGAAGGCCGGGAGAGGAGCGAAGAGCTCTCAGTGAGGAAAACACACACACACACACACACAGATCAGTTAAAGGAAGTGTGTGAGATCAAGTGATTAATGTTTGTCTTGTGTTGTTTTCAGGAAATCAGGGGACGGAGCAAAGAAGAAGATCGAGATCAAAAAGACGACGAGTCAGAAAACGCCAGACAAGAAGAGCCTGAAAAAATCAACCGTCGGCAAGAAAGTCGTTGGAAAGACGGTGATGGAGAAGAAGAAGAAGAAGAAGATGGTGAAAAAAACGACAGAGGTCACTCTGAAAGAAGAAAAGGACGAGACAAAGACGTCAAAAGGCCGAAAGACGACAGCAGAGAAGAGTGACAAGACCAGGAGTAAAACAGAGGAAGTGAAGGCTAGGGAAAAGGATATCGGGCAGAAGAAGGACAACAAAACAAAGACGGAGGAAAAGAAAAATGAGGGAGTGAAGGAGAAAAAAGGAGAGGACAAGAAGAGCGATGCAACAAAGCAGCAGAAAGACGAAGAAAAGAAGGACGAGAGGAAAATAATCGGAAAGATCGTGAAAGCAACGGCCGGACAGGGGACGAAGGTTCAGGTGAAGACGATGATGGGAGGAACGACGGCAGCAGCAGCGACAGTGGAGGAGGAGCAGAAGAAGAAGGAGGAGAAGATGGACAGCAAAAAGGTAGAAGAGAAGAAAAAGATGGAGAAAGAGAAAAAGTCTGATGATAAAAAGATGGAAAAAAGCACCGAGGTAGAGAGGAAGTCTGAAAGAACAAGAGCGGTGACGGAGGACAAAAAAGACAAGGACGTAACAGAGGTAGAGAATAAGAAGAAGGGCAAGGAGGAAGAGGACAAATGCAAGAAGAGCAGCGAAGGAGGAGAAGAAGAACGAGGACGAGCAAAAAGCTCAGAAGGCGTCTTCAAAATCACAGGAGAAGAAGAACGAAGCAGAAAAGAAGAAGAAAGAGGTGAAGAGCGAAAAACCTGACGAGGAGTCGCAGGAGAAGAAAGACGACAAACCTACAGCGGATCAAAAAAACAAAACGGATGAGACAAAAACGAGGAAGAAGAGCGTGGAGGAGAAGAAGGGCGACAAAGAGACGACAGACGGAGCAGAGACGTCGGCGGAAACGCCGGCAGAGACGCGGCAGGCCGAGTCCAAACCGGACAAAGAGGCAAAACCAGAGACGACGAGTGCAGAAGAAGAAAGCAAACCAAAGAGCGATTCGTCGGACGGGGAGAAGGTGGAGGAGGAGGAGCAGCAGAAGAAGAGCTCGACCATGACGCTGACGGACTCGACTCTGCACAGAATCCACGGAGACATCCGGATCTCTCTCAAGAGCGACAACCCGGTGAGACACGCTCATATCAGACCGGGTCATTCACACATTTATGTTAACAATGAATCAAACGACTTTTAGTGATTTTTACCACTTTAATAATAATAATAATTCCTCCTGTTTGTTTCCGTCCGTCCTCCAGGACGTCAGTAAGTGTCTGGCGGCGTTGGATCAGCTCAGTATGGTTTACGTGACGTCCCAACACGTACAGAGACACAGCGAGCTCGTCGCCACCCTGAGGAAGGTACGCAAACACACCGGCGCAGCTGCAACAATTAATCAGTTAATCAATTAGTTGGATGGAAGACAACGAATCTGCAATTATTTAGATAATCCAATAAATGTTTAAGTCATTTTAAAAGCAGAAATTTTATATGTGAATCGATGAATTGAGAAAGTCAGAGCCTGAAAACTGTTAAAGTTCTTTAATGTAAGTATTTCTGTTAATGTGTAGATGCGGTACTACAGAGCGAACCAGGCCATCATGGACAAGGCCTCCATGCTGTACAACCGCTTCAAAAACGCCTTCCTGGTGGGGGAGGGGGAGGAGGTGGTGAGCGCCGCCTTCCTGCGCTCGCTGCTGGAGGAGAAGGAGCGGGAGGAGGCTCAGAGGGCGGAGCTCTGCAGGGAGAAGGTGAGGAGGGAGGAGGTGCTGCAGGAGGTGAAGAGACGCATGGGGCAGGTGAAGGAGAAGAGGAGGAGCGACGGAGGAGGGGAGGAAGAGGAGAAGACAGAGGGGGAGGTGCAGAAAGAGGAAGATAAAACAGAAGGTAAGTGACTGAATGTTTGTAGTTACATATAAAATAAATACATTAAATAATTTTAATAGAATTTATGGCGCTACGAATGTTGGAATTAGATTTTTAATTTGGTTTACTAAACGGTTCCACCTTACTAGCTTTTTTCCCCAGTGCAAACTTTGCTGATGAAGACCATGTGATACAGTTGAAAGCCCTGAAACAAGCTAGTAACCAGATTTTAATATATTATATCAATAATGAACAATTAACTTTAACACGTCATCATTAATTTGTTCAACAATATATTGACAATTATTATTGTGTATTAATAAATTTATATGAATTATTATTGATCGAATGTGTAGAAAATGTAGACTAGATTTTTTTTTTTTTTTTTTTTTGACTAAACTGGATCAGTTTAATATTTTTCTCATGTTATTCAATAACAGCTTGATCATGATTAATGAGTTTTTAACTTTGTAGAAAATATTTGAAATATATATTTTCATTAGATTTATTTTATTATCATAAATTACCAAGATAACACAATTTTGCATTCATTATTTCTTTTACTAATGAATTAAGAATAGATAGATATGTTCTTATACATTTTTCATTTGTTAATTTTTATTATACTTTATTACAAAGAAACTTTTGCAAAAAGTTTGTGTCTTTATTTGTGTATTGATTGTGTTTCTCTCCTCCTCCCCTCCCCCCACAGCTCCAGTGGACTCTTCCTGAAGCAGCCTGGACTGAACCAACTCCCTGCTGAGGGGTGTGGACCTGAAACAATCCCCCTACATGCACAATGAGAATATCCACAACCATTTACCTCATCACACACACACACACACACACACACACACACACACACACACACACACACACACACACACACACACACACACCAGTTTATCACTTGTACAGCTGCTGTTTGTTTCCTGTTGTGTCAGCAGGAGTTAACAGTGTTTGGGAGGTCTGTCACACCTGAGCAGGTATACTTTGTTTACCTGTTGTTGGTGTAGCTCATCCTGACGTATAAACTCCTGCTAACGTTGCTGCATTAGCACAATTCAGATTATTTTTAATTGGTTTTATACTGACTGAAAGTGACTCATATTTATCAGGACACTGTTTATCTCCTTCCACTAACACACTTTTTTTTTTTTTTTTTTTTAATTTATTTTATTTTTCCGTCATGACATCAGCCACATGAGCATTACATACATTAACATTAACATTGTCCTTAACCTTTACCTGTCTTCTTAAAATAACCTAATCTGAGACCTTAATTATCTCTTGTGTGAAATGTTAAAACTCTTTTCTTTATTCTTTTTGGATGAACTGTACCTTTAATCCCTCGACATAACCATAATCTACCTCTGTTGAATATAATCTGTTATGAGAAGGTTTGTGTTCTTCAGTTTGTTTTCATTTTCTAAATTTTGCAGTGAGGGTGTTTACAGGGACGTCAGGTCCTTGTAAGACTTTGTAAATTCACATTATTGCTAACGCTCTTTAATCGTCTGCCTAGAAGCATATAAGCATGAGTATAGTTAAAGTTAAAAATCTCCAACGTGTTCGTCCTGTTCAGGGAGGACAGGAGACGACGGGGCTGATGGGAAATGTGGTTTAATTTGGAATGTGCATAATTTTAATTCAGTGTCATATTGGTGTTAAAACGACACTCGCAGCAGCTTTAAACTCTCAATTACAGCATTAAATGGCCTCATTGAACCTTTGCATTCACACTCGCGCTGCTGGGGAGGACTCGGTGCCTTGCTCAAGGAACCACAGCAGTAGATAAACGGTCAGAGCTGCTCAGTGTTTTTTCTTTGTACAGTAAGATATTTTATTCTGTATTTTATTGTGACAGTGAGATGTGTCTATTCTTTTAAATTTTGCAGTTACAGTTTTTGTTTTTTTTTAGATGGCTGTTACTGACTCTTGTGTAAATATGTAATTTTTACTTAGATTTTTAAAACACCGTTGTACAAAGTGGAAATGGCATCTCAAGTCGGATTATTTCACTCATTAAAGAGTTTATTCAATATTGACTTTTCTTTGTAAAATTATCATTATGTCTAAAAGTTACTTTTTCCTGTTGAATTACAAGTTCACTCTCAAAATGACTGAAATTGCTTCGTTCTCAAATATAATATTTTTCTCAATTATTTTCTTGAAAGGTTACGACATTATTCTCTAAAACATCAAATTACAACTTTACTCTTGAAATATTGACTTTTTCTTGAAAATTACAGTATGTATTGTAATTAGAAAAAAAGTCACTAAATCAAGACTTTAATT
Organism: Seriola dumerili; assembly: GCF_002260705.1. Classification (NCBI taxonomy): domain Eukaryota; kingdom Metazoa; phylum Chordata; class Actinopteri; order Carangiformes; family Carangidae; genus Seriola; species Seriola dumerili. The sequence continues at coordinate 397,042 of NW_019175172.1, forward strand.
GTATTTTTTATAACAACTTTATTCTCAATAACCATTTTCTCAAAATCGTGACTTAATCCTCAAATATTGTCTTTTGACTCTAAATTGTGACTTAATTCTCCAAAATAAGACTTTGTGGTATACAATTATGGCTTATGACTATATTTACAGCCATATGGCCATAAATGAGTGTGTAGAAAATATGAAATATAACCCTTTGCTTCAGCTTGAAGTATCTTATTACAATGGTTCAGGTAAACAGTGGTAGGAACTTTTTTTATATGTATTATGACTTGATTTTAAATAATTACTTTCATTGAAAATAGTTATGTTTACACAGCAAATAGACAATACAAATAAAATAATTTCTTTTTGGTGGTATCCATTGTAATGATTAGTGGAAACTGCTTTTTAAATATATAAATATTTTTAAATATGACTTTAAATGATCTTTTATCTAAAATATGAATATTCATATAGTATAATTTAAAAACAAAGTTGTATAAGAAGATCATTCTGAGTGGTCATACAGTGTTGCATAGCTAATCATGATGAACACTGTCTAATTGAACCTCTCTCTATCTCCCTCTCTCTCCCTCTCTCTGTCTCTCTCCCTCTCTCTCTCTCTCTCTCTCTCTCTCTCTCTCAGTTTGGGGGGCGGAGAAACGGAAATACGGGAGGTGTGTTTTCTCTCGGTGTGTGTGTGAAACGTAGACGGGTTTTTTTCCCTCTTCACGGAAGAGAGAGAAAGAGAGAGAGGAGGAGGAGGAGGATCGGTGTGTCCAGAACCAGTTCCACCGACTGAAAGAAGGACGAACCGGATAAAAAAGAAGAAATAACACCGGACACATCCCGGGAAATAAGCGGGTCAGACAGACACCAGAGGAGGAGACAAACACACATCTGTAGCGCGTGAGGAGACAGAGGTGTGCGGCTGCAGCTCGAGGACGGACGCGGTGTGTGTGTGTCTGACAGAAATGGGATTGTGGTTCTCCTGATAGCAACAGAACAGCAGTGGAACCTGGCCGACCTGCGGACCTGAGGGAGGACAGGCACAGGGCACAGACATGGCCCACGTAGGCAACGGAGCGACCGCAGAGGAGGAGGTGGGAGTCACACCGACACACTGCGACCATATTCCTCCAGTTATATCACACCACCGTCCTCATGATGTCATATAGCATAGTTTATTATTACATATATATTATTTAAACGGAGATTTTGCATGTTGTATATTCTTGTTGTACTCAGATATCCCGGTGTGTTTGGGATGTTCAGTCCATGCTCATTGATTTTACAGTTCCTATAGAAACCTAATATATAATGTCCATATTATCACATATGGCATCTTTTGCATGAAAGAAATATTCCCATATAGTCCTGAATACAGTTTAGTGACCTTATCTCCTGTTATATATTATAGTACTTCTACGATATCTCTATGGTTGTGTTCCTATAGTGATATAGTTAAATATGTCTTCTAACAAATTGTTCTTTAAATAATTCATGATTCATTCACAATGACATTTTCAGAAGGTCAGAAACTGGATTAACAAGAACTTTGTCAGGGAGCAATTGTAAAGGGAACTACAGTCTTACACAGCCGTTTATTCTATATTATATACAGTATTCCTATAATTCTGTATTTATTATATTTTGTCTTTTTTGGGTGTTTAAATTTGAGTTTAGACACCTTATCATAGTAATTGTTTCTATAGTGCATCTGTTGTGGTGTTCCCATAGTGATAGTTTAAAGAGCCCATATCTTCAGTGGCATCACTCCACAGCATAGTCTATAGTATTTTTTCAAAATAAAATACCTAACCCTAACCCTATGACCTTGACAGCTGGTCAGTGTTCCTGTTTTCGACAGTCTTTCTATGGAGATCTGCACTCACTAATAATTATAATTATAGTTATTATGTTTTGTAAGGTATACCATTACATTTACATTCAAACTACATTTACTGAATACTTTCCACATTTCTTCATAAACTTAAAGTTTTCTAAAGTTCTTTCGTCTTTATTAGAGCTCACGGTCACTCTGCTGGGAGTCTACTTTACATTTTCTTACCTGTGTGTTTATGTGTAGAGCTACTGAGCTGTACGTCTTCATGGCTCAGCGCAGGTGAGCTGTGAGTAAACTGCTGATTAATGTATTTATCTACTGGCGGGGCCTAATCAGCTTTAAGTGAGGTGATACTATCCTGTGTGTGTGTGTGTGTGTGTGTGTGTGTGTGTGTGTGTGTGTGTGTGTGTGTGTGTGTGTGTGTGTGTGTGTGCGTGTGCGCATGCAAATGGCAGATCTGATTTCAACCTCAGGCTGGCCATTGCACAACAAACACAGGAAGCTGGATGAGAATATGATGGTTGCTTTCTGAGGCTCAAACTAACTGTATTTATTCTGGTCCAAAATGGCCGATCGCTAACAACTAAATTATGGAGATGAAAATGTCCAAAATCACAGGACAGGAATCAGCGCTGGTGAAGTTACCGCTTAATCTTTATGGTTCTAGTTAAACCTGAGGTTCCACCCCATTCCACCCTTGTTCTTATTGCCCAAACAGGGAGTGCTGACTGGAAGAGGTTCAGCATCCCTACAGGGATCTAAGGATGAAGGAACTGTGGGGGTGGTTCAGGATTTTGGGGTGTAGAGGTTCAAGGGGATTTTATTGTGGTTTGACAAAGCCCTAAATAGGTCTTGTTGAATGGTTGAGGAGGTGTTATGATTCTGAAAAGGGGTTTCAGAGGCACTGGATCTGTGAATGAAGAGGTTCATTGAGGTTCTAGAAATCCCTCAGGGTCCGTTTCAGAGGTTCATGCCATTTCAGGATGTTTCAAGAGATGTTACATGTTTGGGGTATTGGTATCTATGGTTTTTAAAAGACTCTAATGGGCACAGAGGAGGTTTTATATCTTGTGTAGGGAGTCTTAAGGGTCCCTAAAGGTGTTTTTTAGGTTGACAAGGCCTGATTGGGTCAAATGATTCCCTTAAAGGATCTTGGGGAATCTGAGGGTAATTTTAGGAGGTTTGAGGGGTCTGTTCTGTGGGTCTAACAGGTCTTTAGGGTCCAGCCAGGGGTTTCATGTAGGGCATGACGAGACTACATCAGTCATGGTATGGGTATGTGGCGCCAAGGTATCTTTGCAGAGGCTCGAGAGATTCCTGAAGGAGTCTAAGGGGTCACTGTTTACTGTATAACTTAAGTTGTCTCTGAAGAGGGCCAAGATGTCTGTAAGTTCTACAGGTGAAGTGGATCTAGAGAGGTTTGAGAGGTTCTAGAGCTACCACAGGAAGTCTTTCAGGATGTTTTAGTGGCTCCTGTGGAAATTTTAGGGCTCCAGGGTTCCCACAGATGTTGCACAGGTGTACTTGATTAAGTAGGGCCTCGTTACCTCTGAGGAGCTTCCAGGGTCTCTAGGGGAAAGGACTTCAGCAGAATAGCGAGCAGGGAGATTGTTTCTTGGTTTCTTTTTCCCTGAAGATTTTTCCAGGGACTTTCTTTGTTTTCACAACCACTGCAAATAAGGTCGAGAACGGGGGCTGGGTCTTGGTGTCGGGGCTTTTTCTGCGTCATATCTCACCAGCTCATCTCCTCATCCGAGCTCACAAACATTCCTCTGTCAGCCTCCGTCCATCTAACTCATCACATTACAGAGGAATTCAGCTGACTTCGTCTGAGCTGTGAGGAATGTAGAACAAGCTGTGTTTATAAAAAAAAAAAAAAAAAATACTTAAACACAGTGAAAGACTATCGTTCAAACTCGCTGCTCAGCAACACAACAATAACTGACACAAACACGTAGACAGAAATCATGTCTCGTCCTTTCTGTTGAGACGAGCAGAAACACAGTTGACAACGTCCAGTGAGGATGTGTTGTCTCTGACCTTTGACCTCTTTGTTGTGATGTCACTTTAGGAGCTGGGAAGCCAATTCTGCCATTTAGCTCCGAGTAATTCTTTCTGTTAAAAACCCACAGATATGAATGGAATGTAAATACCACCCTGAGAGTTAATACAGCAAACAGAATATCTTTTTCTTACCTTTATTTATCCTGCTTCATAATCACACAGTCATCTGTTGTTGGCCACTGAGCAGCTCAACTTTATTGTGAAAGATTGTGAAAACTGTGCCTTGCTTAAGGGACCATTACTCAGCATTTAATGACTCAATTGTTCTGCAGATCAGAACTGTAGCTCCAGATTACAGCCAGAAAACTGTCGCCCACATTTCCTGATAATAGACAAAGTGAACATTTTATTTATGTTCATTTAAAATGATTGTATGTAGAGAGGAAGAAGGAAGTTTAATGGGTTCTCTGAGAAGGATCCAGAGTATTTGAGCAGGTTTCTTCTTTCAGTGAGCAAGTCCTCAGGCTTTCAAAGCAAGATGGATGTTTCTCTTAATAGGTTTAAGGGTTCTCTTCACAGGTTCTACATTTCTTTTATCAATTCTGTTTGTTTCTGTGCAATATCTAAGTATTTCTGACCAGGTTCAGTCGTTTTCTGGGCAGGATTTTCTGAAGAGTCTCTGAGCAGGTTTTGAGGCTTCATAAAGAGGTTGTAGAGGGGCTTGGAAATGTTTTGGGGTTCCTTAATGAGGTTCCACTAAAAATCCCTGAGGAAATGAGTAATTCTTTCATTTTGGTGCAGTTCAGAAAGCCCGAAGCTTGTCTGCTTTTAATTATAAGACGTTTTAATCCTAGGTCATGATTGGCTACCCAGTTGAGGGTAAACTTCATGTTTAATTTACATGTAGAGCTGATACTCTCTGGGCTGTCAGAGTTTAAATGAAACTCAAAACCCTTTGGACAGTCTCAGTATATATGGTAGTTAAAATGAAAAGTGTGACTGCCTGGACATTGGGAGCAGCACCGTAGAAATTGCAAAAGGCTTAACCGGACAATGCTGTATTATTTTACCCATAAGCAGCTGTTAAGTGTAACTATAGCTTACCTACGGCACTGACAACCTCAGGTGATGAATGCAGACTGTTGTGTGACTGGCTGAGTTAGTAGAATGAGATTATTAAGAAAACACAAGACCACTGTCTGCCTCTCCTCGACCAGACACCCGCCGCTTTCTATTTCCTCTGTAGGGTCAAAGGTCAAGGCTACACCACTGGTATCAAGTAAAGACTATAGTAGCTCCACTGGTTGGGCTGAAAGCTGTGTTTTTCTTAAAGTTGGTTCTGAAACATTTACCTATAGAGATCCAGTGATTCTTGGTGAGGATTCAGGGTCTCTAAGTGGGCTCTACAGGTCATTGGTACGGGTCTGGGGAACACTGCGTCAGTAAACACAGTAGTTCTGGTGATCTTTGAGGAGGTTCCAGGTTGTGTGAATACCTTCAGGTCATTAAGGGGGTTCTGGTTATTCCTGTGTTGGTGCAAAGGGTTTTTGGAGGTCCTTAAAACATCACTGAAAGGGTCTTTCAGGGTTCCAGTCTCAAGGTGTCTACCCGAGGTTCTATGGTTAATCTGGAAGTTCTTTCTGTCTTGATGTTAGAGGGGTTCTATTATATGTTCTAAAGGTCTTGGAGGTCCTTATAACATCACCGAAAGGGCTCAAAAAGTTAATAAGGTGTTTCTATGCTGTGTTAGCACTTCTATGAATGTTTGAGCTTTTTGCATCATGGGTGTTCTAGGTGTGCTTGAGAATGCTTTTGTGCTTTTAGAGAGGTTCCACTTTTAGAGATTCTTCTCAAAGTGTCATAGAGTGGGTTCTAAGGGTCTTGAAGGTCTTCTTGTGGTCACTGTTCAAGCAGTACAAGATTGTATCATGGGTCTTCTAGGAATCATTGAGAATTCTTGGAGCTAATTGAGAAGGTTCTACGAGTCTTTTTGAGGGTTTTGTGGAACCCACTGGAGGTTTGATGGGTCGTCGAGGATCTTTGAGAATGTGCCATGGGCTTTGAGAGGGTTCCACAGGTCATTGCATGGTTTTGATATGTCATATAGTGGGTTCCAAAAGGTCTTAAAGGTTAAAACCTATTTGACAAGTGATGGGGGTTTAATTATAAAGGTATCTGAGGCTTCCAATGGGTCAATGAATCTGCTGTAGAGCTACTCTTGAGGTTCATCTGGAGGCTTCTGGAGGTTTGGGAGATCAGTGAAGGGGGTTATAGAATTCCTTAAGGAGGTTCTGGTGAGCACACATAGTGTTAGTGCTTCTTAAGGGGGATTTGTAGTCTTTAACAGGGTTTTCTGAGAGTTGTTGGGAGTTTCCCAGCCTCCCTGAGAGTCACTGGGTTGTTTATGTTAAAGTGCCTTTGTTTGGTAATAGGACACAGTGTGTAGGTTCTGACTAATTGATTAGAAAGCTGCTGCTGTCACAAGAGAAGCCTCTCTGACTTTGACCTCTCCTTGTGTGTAATATCATACACTGGTGTCCCTGCGGCTTTTTCCACATCTCCCGTTTTCAAACTGCTGTTGACTGAAAAACAGTAAAAACCTGCTGCCTGTGCTGAAAAATCTTTGATGCTCACTTTCTCCCTCCTGTCAGTTTTAAACTTTCATTAGGTCACAGTCAGCCTCAGATAAACCATCCATCCATTAGCTGTAGCTATAAATGTGATATGGTAAGTGTTATCTAGGGTTTACAGCCTTTTCAGCCATAAAACAAAAAATCTATTTTCTCACAAGAATTTTCAATGTAAAAGCGTTGTGTATTATAGAAAACAGAACTGTCTGGATCAGGTTTGCAGAAATGAGACAAGTCTAAAAGTGGTTGTCAACAGTGATTGTTTTTCCTTTTAAGTCAAATAGCCAGGAACTTATTCCATTGCATAATAGCTGCTGATTAAAAAAGGCAAAGAATGAAAGGAATGGGGAAGTAGAAATAGAAAGAGAGAGCGTTTTTGTGTTATGTGTTGAGTATGTAGCACAGAGATGTGATGCTGGACAGATTCACAGAAAATGTACAATTCTGGTAATCAAGTAATCAATATTCTGGCTGCAGATTCTGAAATGTGAGGATATTTTTCTGTTTTATTTCATTGTAAATAGAATATTTTTAGGGTTTTGGTCAAAACAAAACAATTGAAACTATTACTTTGGACATTTTTCACTGTTTTCTGTTATTTTATAAACTACACGATTCACGTATTGATCAAGAAAATAACCGGTAGATTAATAAAAAAAAAAAAAAGGAAATAAATATTGCAGGCCTATGCTTTGCAGCTTTTTATTTATTAATGTGCCATTATGAAAAAAACACCTCAACTGAAAACCTGTGGCTGCAAAAAAACTTTACCCGTCGTGTCAAATTTAAGAGTTTATCGTGTTAATGTGCCGGACTGACTGGTGAGACAGCATTCAGCTATGGTAACACACACACACACACACACACACACACAGCAGGAGGTTATGGAGTTTGTGTTTGGATCGCTGTGAACGTTGCAAACTGACAAAAACAGTGACAGAGTGTGAGGGAGTGTCAGAGAGAGCATCTGTTTGCATGGGAGAGAGAGAGAGTGATGAACGTGTGAAGAGAGAGCGTCTGCTTCGATTCACACATGCACTTATTTTCTCATGTTTGTCAAGTACTTCTGACTATAACCGTCCTCCATCTTTCTTTCTGTCCGCCCACTTCTCTCTTTATTTTTATCTTGAAATGACAGGGTGCACGAGCCGCAGTTTTCCATTTGACCTTGTTGACCTTTAAGGAGACGTCCGTCTTAAAACAACAGGTGCTCATATGAAGACTGAAACAGGATCATTCATCCTGTCCACACTGGACGTTGAAGGATCATCCCACATTTCTGTTTTGCAGGCAATAAAATCTTTACTGCTTTTTAAAAAAGTACTTAGTTAAAGGTCCAGTGTTTTATTTTCAAGTGTTGATCCATAAGAAGATATATTTGTGGTCATCTCAGTGTAGTTTTACATCTCCTCTCTCAGGCTTCTCTCTGGAGCTCTAGTAACAACAGGTCGATGAGCCAATCAGAAGAGAGGAGGCTCTGAGCCTCTCTTCTGATTGGCTGACTGTTTTCTGAGTGGTCCAATAGAAATAAAGCAGATTTCAGGTAAAACACTCAGAGAAACCAAATCCTGCAAGGTTTGGATGGTGGGTCCAGGTGGGCGGGGCTTGGTGACTGCTTTGTTGTGACATCACAAAGTTCCAGAAGTCCTGACGGCTGGTTTTAAGGCTCAGTTTCTGAATACAGACTGTGTGCATTTCTCTGTGGACTGAGGCTTTGATACTTTCACAGTATTAATATAGAAGCTAGAGCTGATCTATAATCACACTACACATGGACACACACCTTTACACTGGAGGAGCTTTGAGGTTATAGAATGATTGTCGTCATGGTTAAAAGAAACAACATTTACTGTTGATTTGAAACATCGTTCTGCTGTGTTTATGTTCCTCCCCGACCTCCTCCTAACGCTGACAGTGGCTCTTCATAGTGCCTCACCTCTCTTCCGCCTTCGCTCCTCTGGCCACTAGAGGGCGCTGTCACTTGAATGTGAAATGTGAATCTTTTGGGCTGTTTTGCACGAGCAGATTGTTCAGTGGACGTACAGCAGTGTTTCTATCTGGGTCACAGTGGTGAAGTGTGGTTGTGTCTGTGTGACCACAGCGGGTCGATGGCTGCAGCCTCAGGCCCTGAGCTGCTCTGAGTGTGTGTGACTGCAGCTGTACGTTATTATGTAAGGAGCCACTGGGGCTGCTATTATTAGCCTGCTACTGAGGCTCCAGAGACAGACGACTGTGTGTGTGTGTGTGTGTGTGTGTGTGTGTGTGTGTGTCTGTGTGTGAATTCAATGCTGTTGCTTTCAAGTTCACATGTTGACGCAAAAATAGAAAATGCGTTGGTTGAGGATGCTGTGTGTGTTTGTGTGTCTGTGTGTGTGTGTCTTTGTGTGTGTGTGTGTGTGTTTGTGTGTGTGTGTGTGTGTGTGTGTGTGTGGCTATAAAATCTTATCATGAGAAGCTGAAACTCCTTGAATAAACAGTGTGAGCTCATGCAGAGCTGATGCCTTTGAAATCATACAGAAACCAATCAGCAGCCTCCACAGCTGAGGGTCACAGTCTCTCCAGCTGCAGCTCCTCTCACGGCCCCAGGGTGGTGTCTGCACCAACAAAGACTGTGTTTAAGTCAACAGGAAAGTTCTCCACAGTTGAGAATTCCTTCTAAAGAGCTTCTTCTTCTCCTCACTCATTCCTTCCAGTGACCCAATAAAGACCTTCAACACCCTTAAAACCAAGTCCACAACCCATCAAACCTCCATCAAACCTCCGTGCATTCTCAAGGACCCAAGAACTCAGGAGAGAACAGGCGTTACCTGACTCAGTCCACCAGCCAGACCCTGGTTACCTCTCGCCTCGACTGCTGCAGTGCTCTTCTGGTGTCCCTCTCTGTCTTCAAGGATCTCTTGAAGACTCTCCTAAGACCTTTAACTGGCTCTTACTTTGCACTTTCTCTGCACTTCTTGAGCTGATGTCCTTCACTTATCACACAGATGTAGAACTTAGTCTCCTACCGCTCTGAAGCGTCAGTGATGTGATGGATGGATGGATTCTGGGATAATGGATCCCTGACATTTTGAATCTCTCTTTCTTTAGTCATTTAGCACCACCCTTTATGGTTGTCTGATTGACTTTCAAACCAGAAATGTCACCAGTCACTTCATACGGAGGCTCAGGTCGAGGGGCCCCTGACTCTTGGGGCCCCGTGGGCCTGATCTTGGGAGGCCCGTTCACTGATCTATACGTGGGTGTGAATGACTTCCTCTACCTGCTTCCTGACTCCGGATGTGTAATTCATGTGTGAGTCCTGCAGGGGGTGCAGGTCTGTCCTGAACCTGTGTGGCTGTCAGATCCCACTGACCTGAGTGACCTCACCTCTCCACCAGCAGCCAATCAGACGGCAGATAGTGTTGATTGATGTTGTTATTTGGAGGATGAATCTAACCAGACTGCGCTTCTGTGTTCTCTAGGACTGCTTTGAAGATGCCTACGACCGGATCCCAGCGTGAGTACAAACACACACACATACAAGCATGGTGTGTGTGTGTGTGTGTGTGTGTGTGTGTGTGTGTGTGTGTGTGTGTGTGTGTGTGTATAAAGATAATGATCTCTCAGCAGCGCATCATTTCCTGTCAGACTCTTTCATATTTAGTCACTTCCTGTCTTGCTGTTTTCATTTGTGGATTTGGTGTGTGTGTGTGTGTGTGTGTGTGTGTGTGTACAGGGCGTGTCAGATGGATCTGCAGACAGCCATCCAGGAGACTCAGTGTGCTCTCAATCTGGTCCTCAACAACAAGTTCTCTGAAGCCCTGGACCTCCTCAAACCATGGTAACCACGGCAACATGTTTCTCTGTGTGTGTTTGTGTTATGTAATGCAAACATGTTACCTATCATACACACTACTGTACATTGTGTGTGTGTGTGTGTGTGTGTGTGTGTGTGTGTGTGTGTGTGTGTGTGTGTGTGCAGGTGGAAGGACAGTATGTACCATGCGTTGGGTTACAGCAGCATCCTGGTGATGCAGGCGACCATGACGTTCGAACACAGAGACATCCAGACTGCCATGGCAACCATCAAGGAGGCGTTACACACCTGTCAAAGGTGAGACTGTTTGAGTCTTTGAAAACACTTTCTACTGGTGTTTTCACAATGGTGTTTCCTGCCTCCTGGAAATAGCCATATCCTTGTTCTCTGAAGGTTCTCTAACACACTTCCTGTAAATGGCGATCTGCAGCTCGTACCGTGTCTTTCATCTTCTAAAATCTAAAGTCTTCAAACTGTTTCTCCAGGTTCAGGAAGAAGAACTCGATGGTTGGATCTCTGTCCAGTCTGATCAGCAAGCAGTCCAACCTGCAAGAAGGTACATGAACACACACACACACACACACACACACACACACACACACACACACACACACACACCCTGCCGGAAGTGCAGCTAAGAAAACGGAAAACAAAACCAAAACCAGCAGGAAGTCAGTGTGTTGTGTTTGTGTGTTTGCAGAGGAGATGCATGCAGAGATCTGCTACGCTGAGTGTCTCCTGCAGAAAGCCACACTGACATTTGTACAGGTTTGTTTCATCCGGAGTGCACCCTTTAAAGCTGCAGTTCCTCAGATGTCCACTAGATGCTGCTCACGTCACTTCTTCTAAATGTCTTTTTCTTAAGTATAGCTTTACTGAAACACTATTAAAGGTTAAACAGGGGAGCATATATGTGCTGAACTGCCCGGTTTTAGCCGTGCAGTTCCCAACCATTTAAAATAAAGTCCACTCACTTGTGACCCCTTATCACAGTTTGATCACCTCAGTGTGGACATGAGATGTGATTTGTCCAATTTGAAAAGTGAATTTCATTCTCAGATTGTTTGATGTGAAGTATTGTATTTGAGGCATTTCAAAAGTATCTGACCAAACAATGAAGTAAATCTAAACACAAGACTTCAAATCATCACTTCAGAAACTTCCTCCATGCTACCCCAGTATGTATTATTTTGCATATTATACCCAATACACACTTAATGGGACTTATGGCTTATGTTTCTACTGAAGATGCTGTGGATAAGGCCGTAAGCTAATAGAATAAGATGTAATTATTCCCCTCTTTCTCTTTTCCAGGATGAGAACATGATCAGTTTTATCAAAGGAGGCATCAAGATTCGAACAAGCTACCAAATCTACAAGTGAGTGATCGATTCAAACCAAATGTAAAACATCTTGCTGGACTGATGGTTACAGATGTTCCCTTGTAAAATATTTGCTTTTAAAGGCTTTGTGACGTAGTGACCACGACCGTCTTTGTTCATTTCAGTATAACTGTGTATGTTTCGTGTCGTCCGATAGGGATTGTCAGAACGTGATGAATGTCACTCAGAATCTGGCCGGCCAGTCTGATGCGTTCAAACAGTTTGAGGGCGGAGTCAAGCTGGGCATCGGGTCCTTCAACCTGGTGGGTTTTTTTTGTTTTAAAGACAATGCTTTGTTTTATTCCCCCTGCTGTCCCAGAGGGGAGGAGTTTAAGTGCAACAGATTTTCAGTCACATCAGAGTTTTCTGTCTTTTCTAATGTTTCGGTTCTGTGTTGTGTTATGACACTTTGTAGCAATTGTATTGGTGTCTCAGCCAAATGATGATGATGGTTTAAGAGTTGGTTGTCAATGTGATTTAAGTCAGTTAATGAGTGTGGGGGAAGGTAACCGCTTTGGTATTTGTTCTTTTCTATTTGTTTATCTGTTTTTTTTCTCTGTCACAATTAGGCGTATGTCATCAGCATATTGGCGAATCAGAGCTATAGACGTAGCTGTAGAAAGTACACACAATCTGATCAATTTAAAGTGTAATTTCACTATAATGTGACAATATTCTCTGTCTCTGTTTCTTTAGATGTTGTCTCTCCTCCCTCAGAGGATCCTGAGGTTGTTGGAGTTCATTGGATTCTCAGGAAACAGGGTGAGTTCAGCCTCTGAGGTTTTCTTAATAAGAAAAATAATTATTCCACAAGATGTTTAATTACTGAGTTGTTATATTATTCATTTAAGAACTTATGTTCTGTTTTCATGTCTTAACCCATCCTCTGTTTCTGCAGCTCCTTCACAGTAAAAGTGTAATCCTGAAGCAAGTAATTTGCATTAACAAGATTTTCTTTCTATTTCCTTGCAGGACTTTGGTTTGTCTCAGTTGAGGGAGGGGGCCTCCAGTCAGAGTTTGCGGTCGATCCTCTCCGCTCTGACTTTGCTCTTTTACCACACATATGTTTCACTGATACTTGGTAGGAAAACACAGACACTTTTGCCCTTTTTTCCACATATTTAACACCCTTAAGCTGAACCACAGTCATCTGGCTCCAGAGCTGTGTCTTAATTTTTGTTGAGCAATTCTGGGGTCGAGTGTTGTTCCAATCAGAGGCTTTTTGGTACATCTACTTTCTCTCTAATGCATGGAGTATTAGCTGTAAAACTCTGGTCCTCAGGTAGTTTTCATGCTGTCAGTGCATGAGTACAAGTAGGGCTTCTGTGAATGGGATTATGGTTGAAGATAATGGTGCTCATGTTGTGTTTGATAAGGAACTGGGGAGGGGAACCTGGTGGAGGCTGAAGCTCTGCTAGAGCCATACCAACACAAATACCCCAAAGTAAGTCAACCACAAACACAACCACACAAATGTCTAATTTGGCCAAAATATCTCAAATATAGTCTCATGTGATAGAAAGAAAAAGAGAAAACACTTCTGATAACCAACAGTTTTGGTGTTTGTTTTAACAGAAATGAATATTCTGTTTATTTTTTGTCTCTCAGGGCTCCATTATTCTCTTCTACTCCGCTCGCATCGCCACACTGCGAGGAAACTTCGAAAAGGTCTGAAACGCATGCACACAATTCTTCTTTTTCACTTGTGGGGACCCTCATGGACTCTCACTAATACGTTCCCAATCCTTCACTTTTCCAAAAATGTCCTAACTTTTTAAATAAATGTCCCCAAATCATTAAACATCCTCATTCTCTAAAAGTTTCCATTTATCAAGAAGATAGAAGTAAAAGACCAAACAAACAGCAGCCGTGTCATAAGACATAAAATTCAGATATATCCTAAATGATGTGTCAAAAAAAAAAAAAATTCATTTCAGTTATGAATTTTAAGCTTTAATAATTCTTTCATCCCTCTCTTTCTGTTTGGACCTTGGCCCTGTGTTGATGTTGTGTTGTTGTGTAAAGTGTTATGTGTGTTTCAGGCCCGGGCCAGGTACGAGGAGTGTATCAGCAGCCAGCAGGAGTGGAAGCAGATCCACCACCTGTGTTACTGGGAGCTGATGTGGACCCACTCCTACCAACAGGAGTGGCAGCAGGCGTACCGCTACGCCGACCTGCTGTGCAAGGAGAGCCGCTGGTCCAAGGTACGCACGCACAAATTCAGAACATCGCACGCGTGTTCGAGACCGTAAAACTACATTTCTGCAATTCTGAAACTTTTTTTTACTTGTTTTAAAAGGAAATTTGAGGATTCATGAAAAAACGGATTAGTTCATTAAGATTTTCTTGTGATCTTTCTTGAAGAAGCTGGTTTTCATTTATTTATTTGCCTATATTTCTTTTTTTCTAATAGGGAATGAGCTGTTATTAATTAAAACAGCTATTTACAAATGCTTTGATCATTAAGAGATGACTCTTCACGAATGCATTCGTCTGTGGAGGGAAGATAATACGACAGGACTGTCGGCTGATTCAAAAGTCAAAGTGATTCTGTGTCTGTGAGCTGACTGAGAAGTTAATCCCCATCTCCACTTCCCACCCTCTGCAGGCGATCTACGTGTACCAGAAGGCAGCCATCCTCAGCATGATGTCAGAAGAGGAAGTGAAGAAGACGGGCGAGGACATTGTTGAGCTCTTTAGGTCATTCAGTCAAATTTTCACTGTAAAAAAGTCTTTGAGAAAAATACGTTTTTAGAATCAAGGATGTGATTTTTGCAATGTGACTATATTTTCAGATAGAGATATTTTTCCAGTCCTTAGTAGTTAGTTAGCTGGTGGAGAGCAAACACGGAGCTAAGAGAGAGGGAACACTGGACTTAGATTCATCATAGAGTTAGCGTTAGCAGCTGGGGAATGAACTGTGCCAATGAGGGCCCTCACTTGTACAAACGGGTGTATTGGTGTGTGCAGGCAGGTGGAGGGGTTGAAACAGCGCCTGGCGGGGAAGTCGATCCCCACGGAGAAATTTGCAGTGAGGAAGTCCAGACGCTACAAAGCCGCTAACCTCATCCCCCTGGTCGTCCCCGCACTGGTATTCACACGTACACATCCTTCACACTCAGATAAATCACCAAGAAACGTTTGGATGTCTTCAACTGGGCACCAAACTTTACGTCAGTCCATTTATTCTGATGAGGCTGGTATTTAAAAGTAATAATTGAAGATGTTTTCTCTCTGTAGGAGATGATGTACGTTTGGAACGGTTTCACCATCGTAGGGAAGAGCGCCGACTCCACCGAGGCCCTGCTGGTCACCATCGAGGCGGCTGAGGAGCGGCTACGCAACGACCCCAGTGAGTTAAAAAACAACACCGGAAATTTCTTCCTGTTGTGTTCACACCCTTAAATGTTTGTATGTTGTTAACGCGAAGTCGGGACAGTGTTGCTAAGTAACTCACTCTCTCGCTCCATCATTCAGGCCCATCAGAGTTTCATCCAGACGACAGCTGTCTGGTCCAGATGTTGAAGGGCCTCTGTCTGAAACACCTGGGCAGGTTACTACAGGCTGAGCTCTGCTTCACACAGGTCTTGTCCAGGTAACACACACACACACACACAAAGGCATGCACACAAACAGGTTCAGGTACTTAAGTGTTACTGTTTATCTTGAGAGCGGGAAGATGAACTCTCCTATCTGTGTTGTTGCTTGTACTTTCAGTGAGAGTCGTATCAGATATGATCACTACTTGATTCCCTTCACTCTCTATGAGTTGGGTCTGCTGTATAAGCAACAGGGAGACTTCACCAAGGCCACCACCTACATTGAAAATGCCAAGTAAGTATATATAGATATATATATACCTTTTAAACACCTTTACATATCTTTTATATATCTTTATAAATCTCTATATATCTTCAAATGTCACGTGACGGCTCGAAAACTGATTCAAAGGTTTAAAAATGCTGGAAACACGGTGCGACTTTGTGGGTTGTTGAGGCGGATTGTGGATTGCTGAATTACACTCTAGAGAATTTATGTATTCATTAATTAATTCATGCATTCATCTGTCATTTCATTCATTTCTGCTTCAAGGAGATTCATGTGTTGGTTGGTTGTGAAACATTTTCCTGACTTTGACCAGCAGAGGTCCCCGTCGAGCTCTGATTTGAAAAGCTGTGTTGAAAGCTTCACTGGTTCATAAAAGCTTCTTCAGCATCACTGCTTTATAAACCTCTTTATATCTTCATATACATTCTTTAAACGCCTCCGGATACTTTCATACACCTTGACGTAGCTCTACGTGCCTTTAACCCGCGAAGGTAAACAGCCTGGTCCAGAGCTGCACTGTAAGGAATGATAGTTATGTGTTAAAGGTATGAAATGTAAAACTCATATTGATTTGAGGTTAAAACATCTTCAGTAAAAAGGACGAATTAACCCTCTTGAGTGCAGGTTCAGATGTTTGAGCTAAAAAAAAGTGTCATAATAACGTGAATCCTGTTGATTTTATTTAAGTTTCTGATTGATGTCTTCATCAGGACAAACTACAAGGACTACTCCATGGAGTCCAGACTGCACTTCAGGATCCACGCGGCCCTCAACAGCCTCAAAGGATCCCCTGTCGGCACTCCGTAACACTCCCAACACCAGTCAAGCTGCAGCTGGAAACAACAGCGTATGAAGCATGAATTCAGGGGTCACCCCCCCCCCCCCCCCCCCCCCCGAGAGTTCAGCTGAAGTGAACGAATCCGTTGTGACTGCCTCGTAAAGAAGGAGCTTAGGTGTGTTTGTGGGGTTTTGAGATCACGTGTCCACATGGACTCGGTTTTTCTTCATCGCTAGCATCCTTTATTTTATGTTATATTATTTTTTCCTTATTTATTTTTTCAATAGCCTTGAAATATGAGATTATTTAAGCTTGTACCTCCTCTCAAACGGTACTTCCCATTAGCATCTGCCAGAGGTTTTACCGGTGGATGCGGAGCCATAGTTCATGGTTCTGACATCTGTTACTAGGAAACAAATCATGGCCTTAAACTAAAGTTGCAGCTCATCCGAATGCTCTCGTTGAATACGTGTATTTCTAGGAAAGAATCATAAATACTGATGGATGTCAGGTTGTTAACTGTGTACTGATGCAGCAGGGAGAGGTGTGTGTGTGTTGGGACACACAGGATTCATGCTTTATATTTCCTTCAGTTGACAATGCATCATGCCACATGTGCACACGGTACACAGCTGTGTCCGTGCACACACAAACCACAGCCTTCTCACCAACCGTGGCTTATGCAAACACACACACATACAGTACACACACAGATTAATACACACAAACAGCTGTAAACGCACACATTTAGCAGCAATATAGAAGAACTCGTGCTGTTACTTCTCAGTCATCGTGTCGGTCGATGTCCATGTCGTAGTTCTCGTGTTTCTCAGAGGCAGAGCAGCTTTTCAGGCATCTACAGCATGATTCCCAGATGCTACTTCCACATCTGGACCGGGATAACAGCCAGAATCTGCTGTCAGTCACCCAAAGTCGATGACAATATTCCTGGTTCTGTTCTGCATTAATTTAGATCTTTTTATTCCTGAGCGCTGGCGACAGTCAGAGCGGCAGCCATATTGTTTTTAGGTTGTCCGTCCATCCGTCTCATTCTCGTGGACTCGATATCTCGGTAACGCTTTCACCGAACTCGGCACGAACATTCACTAGGACTCGAGGTTGAACTGATTAGATTTTGGTGGTCAAAGGTCAAAGGTCACGGTGACCTCACAAAACACTTTTAAAGCATAACACAAGACAAACTCACATTAATGGTTCATATTTTATGTGACTCTGGATAAACAGGGATGTAATGAACAACTGGTCTGAGTGACAGAGGCAGACGACCATGATACTGTCCATCCGATGTAATGGTAAATCTGTAGAGGACTCCGCCACTAATCCCAAAGGTCAACGCTGTCGAGACAGTTTTCTGTTGGTCAACCGCACAAATATTCATGTCAAAGTTCACCACATCTGAACTGCTCAGTTATTACCCGGCCCGAGGACTGTGGTTCTGTCTTGGCTGAAAGAGATGATTTCTTCACACAAAGCAGCTCTGTCTTTGAGAAATGTCTGCACCACTAAAACTACACTCAGTCTGCGTTTGCTCAACCTACTGTTGACAAAGTCAATAAAAGAACTGAAGGCTTTAGATTCATCTCGATGGTCGTCCTGTTTCGAGCTTCTCACGTTGTTACTGTTGTAGACGTGTGGCTTTGGCCAACTTCTTTTTTTTTTTTTTAATATTAAGTAGTATTCTAGTATATACAGTAAATTATGTAGATCACCAATATACATGAAGAGCAGTTTTAATATCTATTTATGTACTGGTGAATAAAAAAGAAGCACAATCGATGACATCCAATCCCCACTACCAATATTAAAAAGAATAAAAATGTCTAAAGAGCTTCAAGAAATGTTTTTCATGACCTGTCCTCATTTGGCTTCGAGTAGTTTGATACTATTTACTATGATGTATATTTACCAAAAAGGTTCAGTGGTTTTATACTAGGTGGGAAACTTTCATCTCTTTCCCCCAGAGTATTGTTACAGATCAAGTTGAAATCAATACGTCCGATAGAACTGTTTTTACCGATGATTTGACGAGTTCTGTCGTACGGTCCCAAACAACAAATAACAGCAGCAGTCAACTTTGCTTCCACTTTAAACATCGGGCTGAGCACCATTTTTCCCGTAGGTTCGAGTCCAGGGTTAGGGTTCGGGGGTGTCGAGTCCAACTTGAATAAAAGCAACAGCGGTGAAAGTTAGCCTTCTCCCTATAATGAATGTATGAATCTGAAGACCAAAGTATATCTGTGTCTTGCTGTCTTTTGTTTGCTGAGTGTGTATTTTGTGCCTATCGGTGTTTGGGTGTAATTTCCTTCATGTCTTGGTGTGATCTGAAACTTTTCTTCCAAGCAATTTAATTTGCAAAGTGCTGCAAATAATCAGGAGCTTGTTACAGATAAAGTCACTTTATTGAGTTTTACTCAAAAGACCTCAGTCCTGTATCTAAGAAAGAGGCAATAAGTACTATCGTACGATGTCTGATCAACTGCTAATGCTAGGAAACTCCCAGCAGAGTTTTTAGCTAACGTTGATAAAGGTTCAGGAAAAACAAAATTTGACTCAGTGTAAAGATTAAAGGTGAAGCAACATTTGTTTATATGATCGGTTGATCAGTTAGCTCTTAAATGATAAGACAAGACACCAAAATCCTCCATGTGCAATAATACATTGATTTAACAAGAGTATATGCTAATTTAGCGCCAGACCCCTAGCTTAAACTATAGTGTTAGCATGTTGCCTGTCATCACTAATCATAACATAGCATGCCAATATTTTCATCTTGTGTCAAAGAATATGATGAAATATTAACACAGTGTGTTACTGTCAATATGTTAGCATGGTATTAGCCCCAGTTCGTCTCTCATGCGTTATTACCAAAAATCTGAATCTGTTGATCTTTCAAAAACCAAGGGAATCTTTTAATAACACTTGCTGCATTTTCAAGGTATTTCCAGAATCATAGAAAACTCTTCTGTCCTTCTGAATAAAAAAAATAATCCGCCAACCACATACAACAAAAGATTTTTAACCCAATTCCCACGTTGCTGCTCAATGTAGGCAAAATGGTAGCCAGAGATTTATTTATTGCAACAAAATAGAGATACAAACACATTATTGTAAATGCAACTAGAAAATAAACAAATATAATATAGACACATTTTTCATTTGTGTCTTAATTGAGCAAGATAGAGGTTAAGTTATTCGTTTGTTAAGAAGTGGAGTGGGAAATATGCAGTAGAATAAAATCATAATACATTTTGTCAGACAGACATATGGAAGGTGTCTTTATTGATTCTGAAAATAAGTTGAAAACAGCAGTAAGTGTTGTTATATGACCTTCTCGTATTTGCACCAGACCGGTGTCTTTGCCCACGGTGATCTTATTGAGTGGATTAAGTATTGACCAGATTGATCCGCATTGAACAGATCTGATTGTAAAGGATCAACATAAACAGCATTTTTAATGTGGATAAAATTCTGTGTTTTGAGGTGAATGTTAATGTTTTAGCATGACACCTATAATCGGTCTTACTGCGAGCTAGGTCAATGTCACACAACAGACTGTTGTGTCTGTGTACAGACTCCCAATCACAGCGCTCAATGATAGTTTTTTATCATTTAACAGGTAAGCTGATCAACATCAATCCCCAAAATATCAGGGTCATCCTTTAAAATCACAACCTTTTATCATCACAATACTCACGTTTCATTCAGTTGCTTATGCCAGTGCCTCTGTGTGTCTGTGTATAAACTGTATTTCTAAATAAGGTTTTCCATAGGATTTGCTTTGCATGTCAATCTTAAATATGTTTAATCTTTTTTTTTTATTTCTAATACGACACATTACTGTGTTACGTGCTTTACGGCAGGAAAAGATATGTCCCAATATTACTCTATGGTTATATGGTTAGAGATGATCCACGTGGTGCAATAAAATGAAATCAGAATAATTGTTCATTTTGAGTGATTCGGCCTTTTGTCTTTTTTCCGTCACTGTTTCTATATTTTTGTGTCGCTTTGTGTTAGTTCGTCTTTCAGCCTGTATTTATTCATTCTCCAGCCTTAAATATTAGATACACAAAAGAAGAGACAGTTTTCTTGCCATTCATATACTGTAGTGCAATTTGCGTAGTTTAAAGTTAAAGTCGTCACACCGTGGTGGATCGCAGGAATGTAAGATCGTCAATAAAACAGAATTAAGAAAAGGAAGAAAATAACTATCATATAAATGTTTTTTGTATCCCTTGCTGCCAAACAGAAAAGACAATTCTTTTAAAGAAACATAATACTTTTCATGATCTTTGCAAAATCCAAGCTACAGCTGTTTCAACTGGATGTCATCAAGTTATTGTTCTTGACATTATTGCCTGCACACTAAGGACAAAACAAAAAGCTCATACTACCGGAGGAACATTGTTAGGGGGTAAAAATCATGGCTTTAAAAAGACAGCATTCCACTTTCTGTAATATTATAAGTGTTTATAATCTGTACAGCCATAACAGGAAATGACCACCAGACAAATACAGGTAAATGTTCATCACCTGCCAAGTCTCAGAAAATCTTGTGAAACGAGCGCAATGTTTGAGGAGACAAGGGTCAAGGGTTCAGGGAAAAAGGTATGGATAGACAAAGGAGAGCTAACCTGAACACAAATGGTTTTAGCAACTGAAATGAAAAGTTAGCTAAACCAATTTCTTTCCGTCGCTAAAGGGAACATTGAGCTAGCCTAAAAGTACAGGCTGATTTTAATCAAGTTGAAAAAAAAAATGAGATTAAAGCCTTAGCTAGTTGAAGCCAACTGTTTTGTATGCTAACAAAGTTGCTCATCTAAAAATCGCTGCTTTCGTTAGCTAAACCACACTTTTAGTAGCTAATGACCATGAGCCTCAATCGAAACCACAGCAGCAAAGCTACACTACCTACATTAGCAAATATAGCAAACATTTAACTGTTAGCCATCCTAAACCCAACTATTACGCTAGCTGAACTTTCAACTAACCTCAACAAGTGTTTAGCTGCTGAATGAAATGGAATAGTTAGCTAACATCAGAGCAGATCATTAACCCAAATATAAATTAAGCTAACCTGAGCTAATTAATTTCTTTTAATAGCTAAACAGAATCATGAGCTAACCTGAACCCAAACCATTCAAACAGTGGGCTCTTTACTAAAGCGACAATAAGGTCTTCTCATAGTTTGTGCTCATTTAACAATGTTTGATAAGACTGCAAACACGAAGCTGGCGTCTGTAGAACCATGAGTGGAATGGCCTTATACATTTAAGGAATCTGTGGTCAACAAAAATGGTTCCTGATGTGTGTATTACGTATTAGTAATGTATATTATAGCTGCAATAGTGTGTTGTCCAAAATTACTATGTGTGCAATACATTTCAAAAGCCATAATTCTTTTGCTAGTTGCCTTTATAAACTCACAGAAGCAAACGGCTTCTTACTTTCTTCCTATTGATTCATAATGTTGGACTCGTCGCAAACTTTCACATATTGTCACCACAATGTCATAGAATTCATGAAAAGATTAATTTTGCCTTTTGCAGTGTGTCTCCAAAAAGCAATATAAAAATATTATTGAAAAAAATGTGTACGACTTTATGCCGCCTGACCTCCAGCTTTCCGCTCATATGCTTGCACATGATTCGATCAGCCACAAAGAGATGTAAGACTTTGACTCATCAGCTGATCAGGAATTTCTCCCAAAATGTTCAGATGTGATGAATGTGGAAACTCTGTTTTTGGTTAAAAGTGTGATTAAATGTCTGTTAATGTTCTGTCTCGCCAGAAAAAGCTTGTACCAGCTGATCCAAACAAAAAAATAACAGATTTCTTTTGACTGGATTCAAGCAGATACGGGTCTAAACATGTACTGAGAGCAAATTCAACCTGTGTCACATGGAAACTTGTATCCTATTTGGTTAATAATGGTCTCCCGTTTGGTTTGGTGTTGATTTATTAACATTATTATTGACATGTAATTCTGAATCTGAACTAACCTGATCTGTCGGCATGAAGTCTCTCTAGTGATCTGTGTCTGTTTCTGTTTTCTGTTCTGCTGAAAGAGTTTATAGGCTTTGTTCCCGCCTCTCTTCACGCTGGTTTTCTGCTTGCCATGATGAAAGAAATTAAACAATATATACTCACGGTCCATGCTGATTTATTTGTTGTTCAAAGCTTTGGGAACCATTCGACACATTGAAAATTCAATTCTTTAAAAACACAACGATTTTGAAACTCTTTTTCCTTGAAATAGCGTTGAACATTAACTTGTACACATATTTGTATTTGTGTGATGAAATTTCTTTTTATGTTGCTGAAATAGACTGCTTGGTTTCCCCTGTGTGGTGCAACAAATTGCATATACTTCACATAACAAGAAAATTATGCAGATATTTACTTGGACTCTGGATGCATGAAAATTGTCCTTTAAACTTGTTTTCTGAGTTATCAAGTAATTCTGCAGTGTAGAAATAGAACATCTAATAGATTTAAAATGTTTTCCTCCCAGAAGGAAATTCATTTAAGTCTGGTGTCAACCTATAATAACACATTGTAACTTATTTGTTTATTTTATTACGTATTATTCATCACAATTTGCAAAGTAATTAGTTACTTAAGTTATTAAGTAAAGGTAAAGGTAGCAAAAAAATGGAAATACTGAGGTAAAGTACAAAGCTGTACTTTAAGGAGTGTTTTGTAAGTTTTGCTATCGCTACATAGCTAACGTTAGCATTAGCAGTTGCCAGTCTCGAAGAAATGTTGCAAGTTCAGCATCACATTTCTTTTCTTTACTCACCAACAGCTGTCTCCAGCAGCGGTAAGCAACCCTCCTGTTTTGCATCTATATGAAGTTAGCATGCTAACCAACTAGCCCCATTAAATTTAGCTAAAATCTCTGAATATTGTTTATGTTTAGTTAACAAGCTTTATATTCCTAATATGTATCACGAGGGTAATTAACTACAATTGTGGATAAAGCCCTGTCCACCAGAGGGCAGCGACACCTCTCCTCATGTAGCTTAGCCAGCTGCTAACCAGAGTGTCTTTAGTATTTGTTGTGTAGTTTGTGTCCTTGCTAAACCTTAACATTTATAACTTCTGTCTGACTTTGTCCCTGTGTTTACACATGCTAGGATACATGCTAACGAGCTAATTTATTTAAATGGAATTTTTAGCAGTGCACTTTAACACGTCAGAACAGTGTCTGTCAACATTGACAAGACAGGCTAATGATTGATTAGTGACATCATCAGTGAATAAAGGAGACCTACAATTGGTCTGTCAGTCAAATTAACCTTTATAAAGAGAATTAACTTCCTGTTGCTATTTTTTATTTTTCAGACAGAAGGAGAAGAAGAGGAAACATTTTGGTTTGTGTTTGTCAGGATGACATCGGCCAGAGTTTCTCTTCTCTTGCTGTTCCTTCTCATCTCTGTCTCGGTAAGTTAACACTGCTACTACAGTCTCCAGTATTGTGTAGTTTAGTATGATTTGCCCATTATTCCACAATTTGAGACAAAACACTTTGTTTTTCTGTATTTTTGAGACTGTGACAATGTTTTTATCGTTGCTCTTACACCAGATTTAGAGGTGAAGCTGAACATTATTGCAACATGATTCAGCGAGTGAACAAAATAACAAACATATGACAAGATAATGCAACCCAGTTAGATAACAGCATTTGTAAAGTTGAATGAGTGTGAACAGTGTCAAACAAAGATCAATTTTACAAAGGCAGGATTTATACCAGACAGTGTTCACATTATTGTGTCCTGAACATTATAATACATTACAGTTGAGTATAATGTATTATAGCCCTGTCTAGTATAGTACAAAGCATTGTATGGAGGCTGCAATGTGCCAACCTTAACAACTAATTACAGATGTAATTTAATATCCAATTGTTATTATATAATTAGTAGATATAGAAAAAAACGACCTTATACTCACTGGCTAGTCACTTAATAACTTAGTTTGTATGGAGTATTTTTTGTATTTCTAATTTCTGAATAAATGACTGATTTCATAGTAAATCTGTGAAATAGTCATTGTGTATTTTTATTTCTTCGTCCTTTGGGAAGTTTGTGATTTAGACATTTAGACTTAATTTTGCTTTGTCTCTGTTATTGAATCGTATCTCTTCCGTTGAAATGCTGCTGTGTTCTACATCCTTTCAGGTCTCAACCCAAAGCTCCACCCCGAAGTCAGACGAGTTTCTGGGACCAGTTGAATGTCTTCAAAATAAGTCAGTGCTCTGCTCTCTGATTGGCTGGACTTGTTACTTTTTATATTAATTGAATACAAAGTTAATTAATTTTCTTATTGGTCAGGTTTACCCGTGAGTCATGTGACCTGGTGTTTTGCCCTCCGTGGCAGCGCTGCGTTAACGGGCTCTGCTCCTGTAAACCGGCCTACCTGTGTCCCACAGAGGGCGTGGCCCCGATTTGCAGTCACAGCAACACGCAGCTTCGCTCCTATTGCCAGGTAACAACATGCACCGTGGCCACCGAGCAAGGCGCCAAGACCACCGGGTTGAATTCCAACTGGAGCCAATCTTACCCAGGAAAAACATGGTGTCATGAATTCCTGTTAGCCAATCACAGATTAGCAACATTTGAATCCAAATCTGAAGCGAGCTGTTAATCAAACCTGATCAACCCACGTCTCACAGTCACGATGAAGCAAATATAATGTGAACAGACAAATTAAATACTGGCTGAATATATGACACCATGTTTTTCTGGAGGGGTGGTCTTATACAGAGTGTTGCATTATGGGTTACATGTAGCCTTAATGTTGCTATGCTAATGAGTTTGGTTTGTTCACTGACGGCCGCAAAGCTCCGTAAGTATTTAAAGATGAGTTCTTCTCTAGGCGATGGCCATGTCCTGTCGGACCAGGGAACCCTTCATGTCCCACTTTGCAGAAACCTGCACAGGTGTGTTCTCAGACTTTAACCTGCAGGTTTTTCTACTGTGTTATATTTTTATTTACTGACCTTCATCTTCCTCTCGTTTCAGCCAATCAACCCAAGTTCAGAGGTTCAGTAGAGGCGGGCTCAGGAGTGCTGAGGCTCTCCCTTCCCGGCGCCGGAGGAGGTCGGGAGCAGGTGCTGGTGTGTGCGGAGCTGTGGGACATGGCCGCCGCCAACGTGGCCTGCAGGGCGGACGGACACCCACTGTGAGAGGAGACCCGGTTTAATCCTGATCATGAAAATGATGTTATGATGTAATTGATCTCGTTTTGCGTGTGTGTGTGTGTGTGCGCAGTGGAGCCGCGTCCACCGGCACCGCGCCGTACCTCTCCCTGAAGGTCGACCATCGCAACCGACAGTTACCGGGCAAATGTGTGAGCGTCCGTTGCCAAGGTTACGAGAACTCCCTGGCGGAATGTGTGATCTACGACAAGGTCAAAATCGACAACAGGGACGTCGCTACGGCAACATGCGTGCAGACACCAGGTCGGTAATTAGTGTTTCTGTTCAGTTCTGTTCTGTTCTGTCGAGAGCGTGACCTTGTGCGTGCCACTGCGCGTTACAGGCGAGGAGTGCGACTTCAGCTGTGTGAGCGGGAAGTGCGTGTCTCTCAGCCAGACGTGTGACGGCGTCGACGACTGTGGCGACCGGAGTGACGAGATGTGCTGCAAGAGTAAGACGCAGAGATGAACCCCGTGCGTCCCAAGTAGCCCGCGTCTTTCACTGTGTGAATTCCTGCGTGTCTTTGTGTTTCTTCGTCAGGCTGCAGGAACGGAGCTTTCCGCTGCAGCACAGGTGTGTGTTTGCATCCAGAAGCGGTCGGTGACGGCCAGGTCGACTGTCTGGATGGCGAGGACGAATCAAAGACACACACAAGTACTGACAGTAGTCACACACACATGCACACACACACACACACACTTGAAGTGACATATTTTTAATTAATTAATTAAGCTAAAGATACCAGGCTCATTCACTGAGTCCAGTTCTTTTTTTAATTTCTCAGAAATGAGCAGAGCAACACTTTGATAGAAGATCACATGTTAAAAATAGTATAAGAGTTGGTTCTTGCACAGTGCAGGTATCCCAGAATGCCTCATTTTTACAGCTGGGATCCAAACAGAGCCCGTTAATAGAAACCTGCTCATTGGCCACTGATCGTTCATCAATACCAAATTTCGTGGCTATAGAGCCAGTAGCTGTGTTGGGCAGACCGATGGACTTGGACCTATAGTTTCATATTGTTGAAGTTCTTTTACTTCAGTAAAAGTTTTAATACGTCAGTGTAGAAATATTCTGCATCCAGAATTTGACCCAAGTATAAAAGTGTTAGCATCAGAATATACGTCAAGTACCAAACGTTAGAGTCACTACGCAGAACGACCCATTTCTGAAACATGTATTCAATATTCATGTTGAGGGATGGATGTGTACATCTGATCAGAATTTATTTTTCCATTCCTCGCAGAGCCAGGGACATCCCTTCCTCTTCTCACGAACACAGGTAACCACGGCAACACACTCACAGCCACCACACTTCTGCTTGTTGCTACAGCAACGCTGTTACTGCTGTGGCATCCTGGTCAGTGTCACGTTGTTTTTGTGCCGATGAAGACGATGATAGGTTGTTTTTTTTTTGTTGTTTCTGTTTTTCAGAGTACACCTCACCTAAAACTGGTGCGTAACTTTAATGATTATATTAATAATAATCTAATTAGATTAATTGAATAAGCTTAATAATTATGTTTAGCTGTAGTGACTTTATCAGCAGCTTTTTCATTTAATTAATAGTTTACAACTAATTTTACAGCAGTTCTGAGCAGATTTAAACATTCATTAATGTTTTTGTTATTGTGTATATGTAGTTTTTGAATGTTAAATGTCAGTAATTGTAATTTAAATGATGTTCTGTTTAGAAACCAAGGTCACCAGAGCACATCTGGAGTCCCAGCTGAACTGTGGCGTTCCTAATGCTGATGATGATGCTGTAGAGGAGCTAGGAGGACGCAGCCGCTTCAAGAGAGTGCTGGGAGGAGTGCCAGCAGGACGGGTCGGTTACGTGTTTATTACCACATTAACAAGGTGCTAATGATTGTAAACCTATATCAACTGACCAATAAACTGTGTCTCATGTACGTGTGCAGACTCAGATCCAGTGGCAGGTTGCCATAGAGATGAACAGAAAAATTCACTGTGGAGGAGCTTATATCGGAGGCTGCTGGGTCATCACTGCTGCTCACTGCATCGGGTAAAACACAGGAAGTAGTACTGGAAATATCCGGGGATAACCTGAGCAGAAAAGCTTTTTGTGGCACCGTCAGATATTGTAGAGACAGGTCATTATTGGATTTAGAGCTGAAATGATTAACAGATGAGTCAACCAGACGTTTGATGGAGAATTTTATCTTTTATGTTATTGTAAAGTGAGCAAAACCTTTTAACCAGCTGCATCGTTTCTCAACCAATCATCACAAGGAATGTATCAGAACGTCAAACTGTTGTAGAAGAAATTAGAAGAAAAAATGAGAGTAGAGGTAAAAAAAATTAAATAATAAAAGTGTCAGTATCTTGACATTTGCCTCTCTCTCAGTGGTGGCAATAAGTGTCTCACCCTTCTCTCTCTTCCAGACTCAAGCCTTCTCTCTCAATAACAAACACAGGAGCTTCTGATCAAGACGAACCCAACCCGAGGTAATCATCTATTCTTTATGTGGTGAACTCTCTCTCTCTCTCTCTCTCTCTCTCTCTCTCTCTTGCACTGATAGTAATCATCTCTCACCCATTTATTCCCCTCAGGCCTAATCCTGATGCATTCCGGGTGAAGTTTTCTCTCTGGCAGAGGACCAGATCACAGAGCTCAACGGACATCGTTCCTGTTCAGAGCGTCCACATCCACCCTAAGTATGTGAGCATGTTAGTCTGTATGTGCAGTACGAATGATGGCGACGCACTCCGTATACCGATTTGTGTTCTCAAGTTTCTTTAAGTTTAATTGGTGGCTTCACTCATGATAGATGTTTGAGACATCACCCTGATAACGGCAAGATAGCTGAAAAACTTTGGGAAATAAAAAAAAAAAATTTGGGATGTACTTTATTTTGAAAGGGTAAAGAGGAAACAGGTAAATGCAAATTAAGAATAGGCTTAATGGCTTAATTCTAAATACTTTTAGTACATGTGGGAATAAGGACATCAGATACGTAAAGTAACATATCGTCAGCGTAGAGGGAGATTTGATGAGATGTTCCTTTTAAAGTCGTGGCTTAAATACTTCTCAAAAATCTGAGATAATGGCTCAAAAACTAAAGAAGGAAACAAAGGGGCAAAGGACATCCCTGTCTGGTTCTTTTAGGTGTAACACAACAGATATTTGCTATTTTTCTTTCATCATCAAAATAAATATTGCAAAGCATTAACTCAGCTGAAGATTGGAGCAAGAACCTAAAACTGTAACCACATTAACGTCCAACTAACGCTGAAACAAACCATATTTCTGTCATGTGTAACTCACCCATGGACTCAAATGAAGTTACAACCCTGTCACCCGTGAGAATGACATCGCTCTGGTGGAGCTGGAAAAACTTCCGCTGAGGGAGGAGTGTTTGATAAACAACTCTGCGATCAGCCCTATCTGTGTTCCCTGGACCACCAGGCTCTTCCAACCCAACCACACCTGCACCATCTCTGGTTGGGGACAAACTGCAGGTACCAGAGCTTGGCAGCTGCTCCTAGTCTATCTAAAGTTGTTATATCTGTGTATATCTATATGTGTTGTCCTGCTGACCTTGAAACCCCAAAGTGAAATATTATATTCAATCTTATAAATTGTCATGAAGTCCAAACAATGGTGAATGTTTTTTGTCTGCAGGTGGTGTAAAGTCTCAGGTCTTACAGTGGGCTAAAGTTTCCCTCATTGAAGACTGTCAGAAATTCTACAACGACAGCTTCAAACCCGGCATGATCTGCGCAGGTGGGTGTGGTTGATTCCCGGTGTCTTATACTGGGGTACGTGTCTAATGTTATTTATGAAGAGTCCGTTTTGAGGTTTGCTGTTGTGTGCAGGTGATCTGGACGGCAGCGTGGACGCCTGTGAGGGGGATAATGGAGGTCCTCTGGTGTGTGAGGATGCAGTAGGTGTTTCTTACCTGTGGGGCATCATCAGCTGGGGGCGGGGATGTGGCCGGCCGAGATCTCCTGGAGTTTACACACAGGTAAAATATGTAACATCAACCTGGCAGATTGGCCACATTGGTATGTAAATCTAGAGCTGCTGAATTCGTGCCAAATGTGACCAAGTTAGGGGAAACCTTTTTGGGATGCGTGCTAGGTGAGAAGATTACAATGGACTGAATATTCTTTGTTTGGTACATCTATCTAATAAATCCTTGTTTTTTTGGTGAACCTGTGACCTCTAGTAGAATTATAAGGTCGGAGTTTCTACTTGTGCAGAAGAAATATGTAAAAATCTAATCTGAACACAGAGGATGAACCTTTCCGCTTTGCTCTGCCCCGACTCATGCCGACATTCATGGTACCCAGAAGGGGGCATCATAACTTTCCTAATAACTTTCTCTGAGCCTCTGACTTTTCCTTTAGCACCTCCGTGACATTGTTGTTTTTATGTGACATCGCTCAACAATTAATAACAATAATACATGAATAACAATGACTGTCTTTTGTCTCTGTTCCAGGTTGCTCATTACTTTGAGTGGATCAGATTGATTACAGGCTGGCCTGCTGTGACCAAGTACAACTCCTGAAAACACTCACACAACCAGCGACATGAGGATAACGTTCATATTTCTCTGTGGCTACAGCCTTGTACTGACACACTATAATTATAACTTTCATCATTTCTAATAAGTTATTAATTTGTTGCTGTAGAAAGTAAATAAAAGCTACTCCAAGTACTAGCACTGTCTGTTTTTTGTTTATTGATGTACAGTTCATGTTACCATTATTCATGTTGACTAATGTGCGTTGTCATTCATTATCTTATCTTGTCATTGTGGACAGAACACACATATACAAAGTCTGTCCCCCACATTCATGCTATTGATCTCGAGTGTGTAGGTGTGTTTAGTGGGGGTGGTGTTTGTGGTTGTGTGTAAATGTGGCAAACCCGGACTCCAGTAACCTGAATCAACAATGATTTCCAGTGCAGAAACACAGATGTGTGGATGTTGCGGTGGCGTGGTTTGTGGTTTGGGAAGTTGTGGGTTGGTGTTAGTGCAGCTCTCAACACTTTCTGACTTCTCTAATCTCAGCTCCAAGCCCATTGGTTCCTACTAAATCTATGAAAACACCTCACCAATATATTTTATCTTTAAAAAGTTCTGAAAATAGCGGCTCTTTGTTGTTTTTATCAAACACACAACAGGAAATAGAGCATTCACTGGGGACTATTTTCAGCAGCGGATTAATCCATAATTGGTGCTCAAAATCTTTCAATAGAGGCACATATCCTTACATATTTCTTTACTTTTTTTTACTCATTTTTATATTTTATCTTTATAATGTGGAAGGAACATGTCATCCAGTGCAGCAGTGTGACTTTGATGTGTTTTCTATAGATTTGGGAAACAAGCTCGGAGGAATAATCAGGTTGTGATACACAGCGTTCTCTCAGTCCCACTGTCTCATGTTAAGTACACAGTTATTTTGAAATGCTCATCTATTGATATAGTGTTGAACATTAACTTATTTGGACTTCCATCCATCTGTTTATTCTCTTCAGGGTGTCAGAGGGCTGCAGCCTTCCCCAGCATGCATTTTCTTTTTCCCCTGAACACATTTTGACTTTTCATAGAGGGAAAAACACTTAGTTCTAAACTAAAGCACTTAAACTGGGGCTGTCACAATATCACATTTTCACTACGAGATTATTGGACAAAACAATTCACAACAATATTATCATGATATCTGTAGAAAATTTGGCCGAACATGTGCCATCACGATATTATCATATGTTTATATAATGTCAATATTTAGATTTTTAAATATCTCGGTTCGTATATCGCAACCTTTGTTTTTCTGAGTCTGTCCTTCTGTGAAAAATGAGCCCACAGGTCGTCGGTGTTATTATGACCCATAGTTACGTTTTGTTGCGAGGCGACATCTAGTGGTCGTAGATATTATGGCAGGAGCGAAGGGAAAAGTGCGGTGAAGTAGCGTGACACAGGAGAGCGGTGTTCGATTCCCATGTGATAGTGTTGTTTCTATTATCCACGACCGTTAGTTGTTATTGTAACCATGACAACTAAGATTGTCTAATGTTAAGGAAGTACTTATTTTAACCCAAATCACCATCTTTTCCCAAACCTAACCAGGCCATGACTTTTATTATAGGCGATATATGGCGGCAAAGGTAGGTACGCCGCTGTCTGTACAGTCTGCGTGTTTATTAATGTAACTATGACAACCGAGGTCCAGTACAACCGCCGTCGTAGGGGCGCTATTTAAAAAAAAAACAAAATAAAACGACCTGTGTGGTTGTTCAGGTTGGAGCGGTTGTTGGTTTTTCTTACTGTGGTTTATCCAAATGTTTCTGTGAAGAAGATCTATTGGGTTCTCATGGTCCCACTCCGGTTCAGCCGACCTACATTTATCTGGCCCATAGCAGGAAACCGTGACCTTCAACACTGGCACATGTTTGCGTTTGTCTATTTGCGGGAATTTGGGTTTTTGGACTCTTCTTTTACTGTTGTGTGACATTATGGTACATGATCAGTCAGCTGAATCAATATGGAGTCTGTGCTGACAAGCTAATGATTGATTGAACAGAGGAGATATCAGATTGTCAACTGGAGTGCTCCCTGACAGAGGGAGTAACCGTGTCTCTGTCTGTATCTGCAGCTGTTTCTTCATTGTAAAAGATTTTTTTTTGTTCTGAACACGTGAGAAAAAGACATTTTTGTGAGAAGCTGAACTGTAGGACTCTGTCCATGTTGGTCAGGATGAGATCAGTTCCAGTTTCTCTTCTCTTGCTATTTGTTCTCGTCATTCCCTCTGAAACAGTGAGTAAAAAAAGGTTCCTTCATTTTCTTCCTCTGAATATTTTGGGACTTTTCTTTTTGTTCATCACTTGCATTAGGTAGGATTTCTGTTTTTGCTGCTCATTAATTCATCCAACAGTTGACTTGATTCACTTGCAGAGATGAGATTAGAATGGCTAATGAGGATTTAACAGACTATCTCATTCTTTCAGCTGGAGAAAGTTACGGACAAGTTACATTAATATCATTAAGACCTAGTGACTCAGTTTTAGTGGAGTAACTCATTTAAACTTGTACAATGCATTAAAGAAAACTGGTAAATGTGTTTTTATTAGCTACTTTGTCATTCTGTCTCAAAGAGAAATGAATGAATAACAATTACTGAATTTAACAAGTGACTCCCAGATAGATATAAAGTAGAAATACAAAGCAACATGATGAGCATTACCATATTCAGTTCTGTGGCGTTGCACTGATTTGTTACTGTACTGTGTTTTAATTGCTCCTCCAGTGGAGTCCACCAGATGATGAGGTCCCATCAGCCATTGAACAGCAGGTCCAGCAAATACCACAGTATCCATTCCCACGCATCCCCACAGCCCCCACAGCCCCCACAGCCCCCACAGCCCCCACCGCCCCCCCAGTGGAGGCCACCAGTCCCACCTACACGGTCCCTAAAGCACCTGAGAAAGAGGAGTTTTTGGATCCCAAGTGCCGAGAAAAGAAGTAGGTATTCTTTGAGTGGCTGGACTTCTGTCTGAGGTTGTGTGAATTTCTTTTGTTGGTCCGTTGTACATTTAACCCGATTTTCAGAAAATGGACATTTTCGTACATTTCCATCCACTACTCCTATGAGAATATTAGGAGTTAGGTTCATCGAGATAAGCAGTGGATGCTGCTAATTGTCCAGTCAGGTGCCATTATACCTCTGCAGAAGAAGGAGCAACGAGATGAAAACATTTTGTGAAGTTTCTGGATTTCTACTGCGGGTTTTTTTCTGCGCCAAATTGAGAATGGATGGAAATGCACCTCATGATCTGTCTGTCTACATTCATCAGATTTACTCGTTCATCATGTGACCTGGTGTTTTGTCCTCCATGGGAGCGCTGCGTTGACGGAGAGTGCTCCTGTAAACCACCCTACCTGTGTCCCATTGACAATGTCGTCCCAGTTTGTGGGCGAACACATCTGAACTACCGCTCCTACTGCCAGGTAGGTACAGTCTCGGGTATCGACTGCTAGCTCTGACAAGGAATTAGTTACCCACACAGAGTTTTCTAAGCATGTGGTCAGTGAGGAACTGAATTTCTATTTCATGTCAAGAATCTGAACCAGGATTTGAATTGATGTGGAATCAGCACATTCAAAAAGGGATAATCATTACAGGCTTTCAGCGGCTGATTTCAACATTTACACCCTTTCAAGATCTTCAGTAAATGTAACTGGTTCTGGACATGAACATTTTTATAATTTTTTTACACAATGGTCATGTGTTTTCCAGGCGATGGCTGTCTCATGTCGGACCAAGAAACCCGCCATGTCCCACTTTGGGGAAAATTGCGATGGTTTGTTTCTCACAGATACATTCAGCACCATGTGATATTTATCACTTTATAGTCCTTCTTATAGTTGATGATTATTATCTCTTTGTCACCACAGAAAGTGAAGTGAGGTTCGAAGGTTCGATAGACACAGAGACACGAGTCGTCAAGATCTTCATTCCCAACAATATTGGAGATGGGGAGGAGTTACTGGTTTGTGAAGACATGTGGGACATGGCAGCTGCTAACGTGGCCTGCAAGGAGAATGGGAAGCCACTGTAAGAGGAGATACACTTACATGATGTGCATGTACGATATTCATATTAAGGCTGTTACTCCTCATATCCAACAACACATGGACATCTTCCCTATATGCTATATGGGACCTTTAAGTTTGCAATTTCAAATTATGCAGGTTAATGGAAACACACCTAATGAACCATCTGTGCTATAGTGTACAGTATTTATTAATTATTGTTAAAACTACCAACAAAGTAGAGGCTGTTTGCTGTCTTTGTAAAAAAACAAACAACTGCCTTACTCTACAACAAATCTAACGTCTCACTTTCTAGCTTTGCACCAAAGTGGCAACAAGCAGCCACATGATGTGGTCTCTCAGATTGGACAAAGCAATATTTTGCAAAATTGAAATGAAAACACAATTTTTGCATTCAAGTCGTGCCGAGCTGCCGTATCAGGTCCCAGGGAAATAGTCCCAACCAGGTTTAATTGCAATGATATCTTGAGTGGAGAAAACTCAACACAGACCATTTGAAATTGTATTTTGTTGACTTTTCTAAAATAGATCACTTTTCTTTCTGCACAAAAATGCAATGGAAACCCAGCTACTTATGTGCCAGTTCAAATTCTTTCCAGTTCAAAGGAAGTGACAGCCCTGATACGTACTGTACAATGAACATGTCAAAAACTATATGAGAAACATGTGGGATAAATGCATGTGCACTAACAGTATTTCTTATGTACAGCGGGGCAGCGATCGCTGACTCCGTCTCATACTCTTCCCTGACAACTGGCCGTCCCTATGGGCAGGTCCCAGAAAGGTGTGTTAGCGTCCGCTGCCAGGGTTACGAGACTTCCCTGGCTGAGTGTGTCATCTACAAGAAGACAAAGATTGACAATGAGAGGGTCGCCACGGCAACCTGTTATGAGAAATCAAAGGCACCAGAAAGTGAGTGTACTAATTCTACTCTATTCTTTTCTTCAGTAAGTTTTGTTTTCTGTGTACACAAGAAAATCCATAATTAACACAAATTAGGATATTTGCAGCTGATGCTTGATGCTTGTGAATTACAACCCAAGATTCGTTTGGTTCTCCACCCCAGGCATCTGTTCAGTAAAGGAGATGCCAACCTGGTGTCACCAAACTGCAAACTGAGTAGGAATCTGCTGTACCTTCATGTCTGGGCCATGAATATCCCAAATAAGACCAAGGTCCAAGTGCAACACTTCATGCATTTCAAGATTCATTTTGTCCAATGAGGACCTTTCTGTCTACCCCATCGACAACCCAAGGACTACAGTGCCCTCAAACCTTCAGGCCCTGACTCCAGTCCAGACAGCATACTTGTTGGATGTCAGAGATGCTATCCCTGCTTAAGGTTGAAAACAGCCTGGGCAAAGTCCTTCCTTCTGATCCTGAGTTGCTAGCGCAGGATTTCTTCAAGGCTTCCTGATAATCCACCTTCCCAAAACCTGCATTTTGATTCCGTAACTACCATGCGACAGCGCTTTTGGCCTGTTGGTACTTTGTTGAGGATTTCCACCAGCAGAGCGGATATCAACAAGAAAGGCACCAACCACTGTTTGACAATAACCATCAGCTGCTGCGTCCAAACTAAAGGTTACGAATAAGATCTATTTTTGCCTTCATGTCCCCAACTTCTGCTGTCAAAATCCTCAAACTTATGTTCCTAGAAATCCCTCGGTTCATATTTGGTACTCAATACTAGTGCTGGTAGATCCTACCAGTGGCTAGATATAATCCAACATTGCCTTGCCCACTACCTTTGGGGAGCCACCATAGTAATGATCGCCCAGCCATCAGTCCGTCATCAAGCACCAAGATGCAGCGATTCCCTTGTTAGCCAAAATGTTTTTCCACAAAAAAATGTCCGACACTGACCCAAAGCTGGCCTGTGTGCGTTGAGTGAAGCAGATTTTCAGCCCATATTAGTCCACAACTCCAAAGCCAGTAAATATGGGACCAAACTGGCTAAGGTTTGTGTCGTTGATCAAAACTGAGTTTCCTTGGATTGGCCATCCAGGGCCAATGAGCAACATAAACTCATCCACTATGATTAGTTTGAGAAGTCATCTCTTGTACTGTCATTTGTTATACTTCTCTAGTGTTTTGACAATATGTGCCCATGTGTTTCAGAGGAGAACTGTGAGCCTGAGTTCACATGTACAAACAGCAAGTGTGTGTCTCTGAACCAGACATGTGACGGAGTTGACGACTGCGGCGACCGCAGTGATGAAATGTGCTGCAAAAGTAAACCGAACACACACACACACACACACACACACATAAATGGATCCCATAACCCTGTCTGTCCCATCTGCCACTGTGTGACTTATTTTGTTTGTCAGAATGCAGGAATGATGGTTTCCTCTGCAAGACGGGCGTGTGTTTGCATAAAGAAGCAGTCCATGATGGACAAAGGGACTGTCTGGATGGCGAGGATGAATTATCATCTGTGGGCAAAAGTGAGATTCACAGGCTTTCACTTTCACACATATTTTTAAATCAGTTTTTACCCCAAACCATATTTACTACGATTAAATTTTAGAAATCACTGAAACTTAAGGATAATTGTTTTAATCGATACATAGCCGTCTTGATGGTTACGGTCGCTGTCTTCATGGTCTGGCTCCAACAAGACAGAAAGCAAAGCAAAAATATGTACAAGAAAACTCAAATGTAAAGGTTTGGGCCACAAAGGTATTGGGCCGACTTAGAAAAGTTGTGAAACACTGATGTTTAATAAATATTTCTAATTTTCCACAGATGAAGAGGAGAAAAGAGTACTCCAAAACTTAGGTATGGCTGCGATGAATGTGCACACAGCAGTGGCTTGAACAACCGTAGGAAACTGTTGTTGTTTGTGGTGGTGATGACAGTAATTTGTTTTTTTCTTTATTTCAGAGCACGTCTCTCCCAAAGATGGTATGTAGTTTAAACACTGACACTTCCAGTATAGTATTAAAAGAAGTGGTATTACACTTTGTGGCCAAAGGTACGTGGACATCCCTGTACACATACGATTTTCCCTTAATGCAAATGATGGGAACAGTTAACTTTCTTGCAACCTTGTGGTAATAGTTTAGGGACAGGTTTGGTTTCCTGTTTCAACATGTGCACAAAGAAAGCTCCATGATTTGGTGTTTTAAGAAGTTGACTGGCCCACACAGAGCCCTGACCCCTCCCCCCATCCAGCCCCTTTGGGACGAACTGGAACACCTGGTTTCTGGTGGAAAGCCTTGATTGATGGAGGGATGGAGGGATGTCCACATACTTTTGGCCATGTACTGTACTGTACTTGTTTGTGCAGTGTTGCAGTCAGGTGACTAAGTCCAAGTCAAGCCAGTTCACCAGATCACCTTCAGTCACAGCCAGATACGAATTTCAACAACTATTTGCATATGTGTCTAGAAATAAAGAAGGACAGAGAGTTTCTGGAGTCCAAGTTAAAGTGCGGGGTTCCCAATATGGACATAGTGGACGACGAAGTGCACGAGCGAGGAGTGAGAGTCAAGAGAGTGGTGGGAGGACACCCGGCCAAACCGGTCAGTTGGAAACACACCTGCTTGTCTGTTTTCAGTACCAGTGCATTCATTTCAAGCTGCTCGGTTTATTACTATTATCATGATCATTTCTTATACAGTATCAGTGGCTCCTTAACTTGAGAACCACTGGCTAACATACTGTTCCTGTGATTTCCCAATGACCCACAACACTGTTAAATGCTCTCTGAAACATTTACATTTTATTGCTTTAGAAAAGGTTCAACATCCGCAGCCAAGTTTGACCCAAAACCCATATAATACTCATCTTATATAATGTGTTCCCACTTTGGTGTACAGGCGAGAAAACATAGAGAACATGGTGGAGTTTGGATCATTATCTTTTTCTCAAACCAGTGGTCTTATTAATGCTTATGTTTCATCAGCCCCTTTGCTTCCCGAAAGAGAACAATGAAATGTTCATGTCATATCTGCAGACTCAGATCCAGTGGCAGGTTGCTCTAGAGGAGCGCGGCAAGATTGACTGTGGAGGAGCTTATATCGGAGGCTGCTGGGTCCTCACTGCTGCTCACTGTGTCAGGTAGGACGATGATGCAGCACTAGTAGTATGAAATATTAGTAGTGGTTGCATCCAAATCGAAGAATAAAAAAACAAATTGGGGCTAGAAAAGTCATAATTTTGAGAAATTCTCAGGATTCTGACTTCCTAAAAAAGAAAAATAGTTTTTCACATTAGGGCCACGTCAATTTTTTTATTTTATTTATTTATTTTTTAAAATTCTGACTTTAATCTCGGAATTCAAGTGGCCCTAATCCTCTTCCGTACATAGATGAGAAGACCCAGCCCAGCGACATTATTTAAACAGACAACTAATAATTTAGTCTTGATCAGTGCTCGCTCCATTCAAAACAACACATGATGTTGTGAATAAATACGTTGTTTAATCCTCTGACGTAATACAACCCATTGCTTTTTCTCCCAGACCAAACCCCTCATTATACAGGGTAAAGTTTTCTCTCTGGAAGAAGGCCAAAGCTCAGGACACGACTGACATTGTTCCTGTTGAAGAAGTTAACATCCACCCCAAGTATGAATCCGTCTTCTATACATGTGATAACCCTATCTAGCTCAATGAATGTAAATATTAATGTTTCAGAATAAAAAATCATGTGTTATTTTAATAACCTGTAGGTACAACGCCAGCTCCTATGAAAACGACATTGCTCTGGTGAAGCTGCAGAAGCTTCCGTTCAAGGAAGAATGTTTTGAGGAGAACCCGGCCATCAGGTCGGTCTGTCTTCCCTGGTCCCCTGAACTCTTCAGACCCAACCACACCTGCAGCATCTCCGGATGGGGACGAACCGCAGGTCTGTACGTTTCTGTTCGGCTTACTTACAAGAATAGCAGCAACGTTAGTGTAAAGGAAGTCCTCTTGTGACAAGGAAGTTTTACTCATTTGGTGCAAAGTGAAGTGAAAATGGGGTGAAAACACAAATGAGCATTTTATTACATGTTATTACAAAACTCCCTCGAAGTAAGTGAGAAAATAAATGTTAAACTGTATTTTAATAACCTCATATTACCTGATTTATTTAATTTCAATATACTTTAGTGATGAGCCCTACCTGTATGTCGTGGATATAACAAAATTGCATTGAATTCTGTTGTGTTAACAATTAATGATAACATTAACTACCTCATCATTATTCATAAATCATCATGTTGTATTAAACACTTTTAAATGCATTCATTTATTTTGTTCAACGTTCAACAATTTGTGTGTAAAAATCTATTATATCCTTAAAACAAATTGCATACAAACCTTCATACATTTCATCACGGATCACTTCATCGGTCTGATTGCCCGTCAGCAAGACAGTCGGAGAATCAGATTCGTTAGTTTGACAATGTCAGTGTTTAAATAATGGTATGTATGTGTGCAGATGGCAAAGCATCTCAGGTGTTGCTCTGGGCCAACGTCTCCCTCATCAACAACTGTGAGAGATACTACGCACATCGCTTCAAACCAGGCATGATGTGTGCAGGTGGGTGTGTCCGTGGTTGGTGA
This sequence comes from Seriola dumerili, assembly GCF_002260705.1. Taxonomy (NCBI): domain Eukaryota; kingdom Metazoa; phylum Chordata; class Actinopteri; order Carangiformes; family Carangidae; genus Seriola; species Seriola dumerili. The sequence continues at coordinate 436,659 of NW_019175172.1, forward strand.
TGTATATACACTAACGCAGACCGCTTTGTGCAGACATTGAGCAGGTGTAACTTTGTGTGTGCAGGTGATCTGGCTGGCAGTGTGGACTCTTGTCAGGGGGACAGTGGAGGTCCTCTGGTTTGTGAAGATGAATTGGGTGTTTCCTACCTGTGGGGCATCGTCAGCTGGGGAGAGCAGTGTGGTCAGCCAGGATTCCCCGGAGTTTATACACAGGTAAAGTACAACTAAACATCGATACACAGAAAATAACATTTATACATAGAGAAAGACGTGTGTTTGTATATGTCAGAAAAGTCCCTATATATATATATATATATATATACACACAAATAATATAGCAATATATAAATTACTTTTTCAAATGCAAAATGTAAACACAGAAAACACAGATTATTATTATTGTTAAGTATTAAATTTGCTTTATTGACGGATTTCAGTAATATCTCAACAATACAAACACATAGCCAAAGAACAAAACACTTGTACAGTGAGCAGATATCAATTTCAATTCAATTTCTACTTTATTAGTAAAGCGCCAAACCATAATATACATTATCTCAAGGGACAAACACATAGATAACTTAAAAGCAACAACATCGCTAGCTATAGCGTCACATAACATTGTTATTAATTCTGTCTGTCTCTTGCAGGTGGCTGATTACTTTGATTGGGTCAGACTTTATACAGGTTGGCCTGAAGTCACCAAGTTTAACTCCTGATGAAGTGAACACACACACATACACACAGTTGTACTGTACTTCTTCAATGACCAACCAAAGTATGACTAGTGGTTTTTTCTCAGATGTTTCACATTGGCTGCAGCTTGTGTGATGATGGAAACTTTTCTTTACTGTGAATTGATCAGTGGCAAAAGCAAAAGTGTTTTCATTTTCCAACAATCACAGACTTTAAACAGCCCAGTTTTTGTTTACGCATTGTATTAGTAATTAAATACCACTTGTGTCCAATAAAATGCCAGTGAAATATATTTTTCTCCTCTATCAATAACATACTTTTTTTCTAAATGTACTGCAACAGAAATAAGTTTCTGCTTCTACAGGTAGCACATCTTTTCAGCTAACGTTTTACAGTGTTTTAAAAATGACATATGTCTTTAATAAAGTCAGACGGCCATGACAGAAGCGTTGAAACATTTCTTATAAACAACGACTATAAAGTAATGTATAAAAGTTACAATTAATGTCACAACAAAATAGAAAATTATAAAAAAATCTCAGGTGGCTCTTTGAGGCTGAACCTGATCCACCGGCAGCTGCAGCCGAATTGCTCGTCTTAACCTCCTGAGATCATCGTCCACCTGCACAAACACGCACACAGTTAATCATTTCTGCTGTTTAAGAGCTTCAGATGTGATTTTCAGATCATTGTTTCTGTTCCATTTATGATATTTTCATCTTACATGTTGATCTTTGTTTGTCAGGAGCTAACAAAAATAAGTTGAAGCCAGAATTGTCACAAGTCAAAGGTACTGCTGGATCTCACAGATATATCACCAAGTTCCTAGCTCCGCTGTGCGTTGTTTTAATATCACTGACTTATAACTTCTTAAAGTTGTGTGTGAGTGTGTGTGTGTGTGTGTGTGTGTGTTTGTGTATGTGTGTGTGTATGTGTGTGTGTGTGTGTGTGTGTGTGTGTGTGTGTTCATAACCTTTGCCAGTTCGTCTTTGAGCTCATTGTATTTCTGAACGTTGAATTTCTGTTGAGATGCTCTCTTATGAAAGAACTGAAGGAACTCACGATCCCTCACACTCGGACAGATGAAATCCTGCACACAATCATTGACATAATACATTACCTAGCTCCAATCACTTACCAACGTTTTTGCTATTGCTACATAACTAGCATTAGCGTCAACAGCTGTTTACTTACCAGTCTCGATAAGAGCTCTAGTCATTGTTGCGTTCCCAATACATGAGGTTATAATACGCCCTCTGAGCAGCTACGTCTTTAGGGCAGGCTGGACGCTACATTGACTCGCTAACGTTAAGAGACAGACCAGACCAGGGCTAGCATAGTTAGCATGCTAATTTTAGTAGAAGAAAAGAAGAGATAAAAATAGAAGCAAAATAAGAGTTAACAATGACATTGTTTTCCACCTCTGGAGACAGCTCCTGGCGAGTGAAGGAAATGTTTACTGGTAAGTAAATAGCTGTGAATGCGTTGGCTATGTAGCAATAGCAAAAACTTAAATATAGCTCCTTTAATCCTAAAGGTAAGTTTTAAACAGCCATTAGAAAAAGTGAGAAACAAATAAGATGTGAAATTAAAATACTAATTAGCCTCACGAAAACAGAAGACAAAAGCTGAGTGTTTCTACCTGTTTGGTGAGAACGTAGTAGCCGAAGAAGATCATACTGGTGGTGTAGGAGATGAAGTAGGTGATTGGCTCCATGATGTCCCAGGCAAACACATACCTGACACACACACACACACACACACACACACACACACACACACACACACGCATACATTATTACACGCTGTCTGAGTGCAGTAAACTTCCTGCTTGTGAATGTGGCTCTTCATTACCAGGTGAGGTATCCCAGGAATCCCCCCTGCAGTGACAGGTAGGCCAGGCCGACCAACCCCAGCATGGATGCTTTAGACTCCGCCTCCTTTGCCATCTGGACTTTCACCTATACACACACACAGTCATATTTCCATCACTTAAGTGGACATTACACATGGCTCACATTAATTTCCTGGAGACTTAAACCAAGTCTTCTCCCTAAATTTGAATTATTACCTTATGGCCCATACGCAAATGTAATATACGTACATATATTGAATTTCTATAAATGACATATATACACATATTTTAAAAAAGCACACAAAATTATATATGGAACCTGTAAGAAATTGGAATAATTTCATATAGTAACATATATGTCTAGATCATACAAATATGTATGTTTATAGTATATATGTAAGCTTATATTGTAGACATATATTATGTAAATATATATCAATCCCAAAGCCTGTCAATATCTGTTGATATTATATACAGTAGAGTCCCAAACTCTGAGACCACTTTCCCAAAATGGGAAGAAATGAATAAGGAAAGCATATAAAAAAAATTTTGTGTATGTTTTTTTAATAAATAAATATTATAAATTAAATATATATTCAGTTTTATATGTTGTTAACATATATGGTTGTCACATCTTATACCTTAAAAAAATTCATAATATAGATATTTTACATACATATACAAATTTTACTATTGGTTTTTTGTATATGTTAAAAAACTCTTCACATATCCAGAGGATCTATATATGTGATAATAATATATTCCCTTACAGGTGACATATATTGAAATATCACTCTTGATTGAGGAACATATATGTCATATATTACATTTCTGTATGGGGGAACTGGCTTTTCTCCCCAAAAGGAAGTTGAGTCCTCATAATGTACAGTATGTCCCCACACCACGGGTAAACCAAGTAGACGCGCACACAGTCATGTTGTCATAGCCGTTATTTTTTGTATTTGATGTGTCGTACCGTCTCTAGCGGCAGCAGCTGCTGTCTGAGCTGCTCTTGTCTGATCAGCAGCTCAGAGTGTTTGGTGTGTTGCTGCTGAGGAAGCGCCAGAGCCGAGTGAAGCAGGTGGACCACGTACTTCATATCATCCAGACCCAACACATGTTCATGAGACGAACCTGATACACAGAGAAAGACACATGTAATACCACATTTTAATGTTTAAACGTTTTGATTCCTCTGCAGTCAATCTGGGTGAAGCGCTAGAAGTTGCTGCATGTGTGTTTACGTAAGAGAAGTAAGACTCAAGTGTTGAGACACACACAGGTCATACCTTGTCCAAGTGCATGAACGTTGTGTGTGACATCATTGATGACCAGCTGGAAATCTTTGTTTAAAACAGTTTCCATAAAAGTGCACGAGGAGATTCTCTGTCCGTCTGAGGAAAGAAAGTAAAGTTGTGTTAAGTTTTGTGTTTTCAAAATGTCCCTGTTTTTAGATCTTTGTGAGGACCAGGTTCAGTTTTAGACCCTGTGAGGACATTTTAGAAGATAAAGATATTTATTGAATGTGAGGATAGTTTTGAATCATGAGGACACGGTCAAGGACAGTTTCAGCAGTGAAGTCATTTTTTTAGAAAGTCGGGGCATTTATGGAAATTAAAAATATTTTGGGAAAGTTGCAACAATTTCAGGAAGTGCAGATATTTTCATTTTTGCAAAGTGGGGACTTTTTTTTTTAAACTGAAGACTTTTTCCTTTTAAAAGAGGACATTTTGGAAAGTAAGGGCATGAGAAAAAGTGATTACAACTACAAACATAAGGACATTTTTTTTAAGTGAAGACACTTTTTTAATGTGAGGACATTTTGAGAAGATACAAATATTTTTGGTGAAGTGGGGACACTTTTTAGAAGGTGGGGACAGTTTGTCCAGCACTCACTTCTTCAAAACATTGAGGGTTCAGTCTTTTACACGAGTTTAGGTTAGAGTTTGTGTTACAGGCTCGAGGAACACGGTCCTTACAAGTGTAGTAGTTCACATTAGTGTGTGTTACCTCCATTGAGCAGGGCAGCGGTGTGCACTCCGGGGTCTTTGGCTGCGATGTCTCGCAGCAGGTCGCCCACTGTGGTCAACATGGGTGTCAGAGGGAAACGAAACTGCTGGCCTGCAGGGAGACGCACAGAGAGGACCGGGCGACCGAAGCTGTAACGAATAGACGCATCTGAAAAAGACAGAGAGAGAGAGAGAGAGAGATGTACACACCAATTAATACATTCATTAAATGCAGACTAAACAAACAAGATACAACATGTTAATTAACGAGCTTTAGAGGTGTTGGGAGGTGTTTTTTTTTACGTTTGGACAGGGTAACTGTTTTCCCCTTTTCCCGTTTTTATGCTAAGCTAAGCTAACCATGTCCCGACTCCAGCTACACAGACATGTGATTGATATTAATCTTGTGTATTTACCAAAATGTTGATCTATTCATTAAGTGGCTTTGTAAAGAAAGAGACATGAACAGTTTACCTTGGGTCGGAGGTCGACTGCTGTAACTGGAAACGACACAGGTTGACCAGACGGAGCTGGACTGAGGGAGAAAAGTAAATTATCTAGACATATCAGACTCTGGTATGTTTCCTGGCAACCTTGGACAGCCTTTCAGTCACCTCAAAAAATGATCTTTCCTTCTCATGGCATTTGAATGGAAGTAGTTTTTAAACTAACCAAACTTTAATGACAGAGGTGAGGAAATTCTCATGTGAATCATTTCCTGTTTTAGATAGGTGTGGCTACAGAAACAATGGAACTGAGAACATAGAGAAAAAAAGGGAAGGTATGCAGAGAGACGTGTGTTTCACAGCTGCATGTCATAACAGCTCATACACACACACACACACACACACACACACACACACACAAACACACATTTGTATTTCTATATATGTGAGGACTCATTGTCATAATGCATTCCCTGGCTCCTTCTCCTAACCTTACCTTAAACGGCCTGTAAACTCTGTCAGAACTGATTGTGGTTGCACAGCTTCAGAAACCCTGCAGCTTTCCACTGTCTGTGTCTAACATCTCCGTAACTTTAACTTTAATAATGTTTTTAGACTCAATAGTTAAACTTTTAAATATGTTAAACTCACGGTGTAGATTCTCACTCCTTTGGGTCGAGAGCGGTAGGAACCGAACCTGCAGATCAGTCTGGAGACAAACATGACGAGACTCTGAGCTAAAACACTTCTTTTCAGTGCTGTAAACCAGCCGACATGAAGGTTTGCAAATGTCTGTGGGGCGAGTAAGAACAGGTTTGACGGCAGGCTGAGCCTCAGGAAGAGGAGCTGGGAGGTTAACTCTTACCTGACTGCAAGGGTCTAAACAGGTTCTGTTGATTCTCCACAGAGAAACAGAGAAGATTAAAAATGGGCCTTGAAAAGTTTTAGTTTTTAAAGTAGTAAAAGTGAAACTCAGCTCCGCTCACATTATTTAATGACGTTTTGAACCTGATTTAAAACGGAACTAAATCATCCTCAAACTTGAAACTTCAGCTGAAGTTCTTTCTTTTTAAAAAAAAAGGAAAAAACAAAAAGGGAAAGCTCTATAATTTCTTTGCTATTTTCTTTTTTTATTGTCGCAAATGCACCATAAAAATAGTTACTGCGGCTTTTAAAAGTCGCGTGTGAGGCACCCACCGGAACCACGCGCCCACCGGATGTTTAATGTTCACTATGGCGAACGTGTGTCAAAACAAACATAACAACAAAGCGATGATGAAAAACGGTCAACAAAAATTACGGCTACCAAGAACCGCCTCACTCCCGCTGTGCAGGTGAAGCAGGGTCTTAAATAACCCACCGGCTGTCAACGACGGTGCTCACGTGACCCCAAAACACCGCACATCTCCATGACGACAAGACAAAACCAATCACACACAGAACAACCGATCAAAACAAAGAGTTGAAGTAACATTTATTTTTCACAAACCAAAGGTATTTATTTGTCTTGACATTGTATATGGCTGAAATATATATTGTAAAAGTTCAATGGTAGTGATAAAAACCAGCCAATGAATAGGTTTTGAAAGTAAAATCTGCCGTCAATTTGCTCCATTGCACTTCAGTCAGGGTACAGGGGTCTTGGTGATGCTGTGATTCTCCAGAAAGTGATTCTCCTGGAGCGCTGTTCCTCAGAGAAGCTGATGACCTTCCTCTGCTTTTATTACATTTTCCTGTTTATGTTGCAGGGCCTCGACCCCAAACTACATGACAACATTGACAACATGGCAAAACATTTTTGAATTTATTTTCTTACTTTTATTTGGTGGATAACTGCCCTCTGACTTTTTCAATGCTTTGGAGGATGCAAACAGAAGTTTGGCGTATATCTGTTTACATGTTTACATGCTGAGGCAACTTTTGTCAAGATTTTTCCTAGTGTTTGTTTTTCGAATACTTATTTTAGCCACAGAGGCTGTGAAGTAATTAGCGTTGATTAGCTCCTGCTTGGAGTGCACCCATGAACATACAGATACGGTAGCTAGCACTGAGTTACTATCAAGATAAAGAAAACACATGAACACAACGGGCAGCTGGCTCAGTGGCTCACCTTTGACCTCCTTAAAACATAACCTGGTTTACTGCTGAGATCAGAGTCGCCAGACTACACTGTGAACTCTCCGGTCCAGCAGACAGCAGCATCACTCCTGACCAGGTGGGAGGGGTTCGAATCCAGAGCCATGGTCGGAAAGATACAGCTGCCGTCCAGCTGCAGAAATGCAATCTGAGCACAGAACAAAACCACCAGTGGAACAGAGGAAAGAGTCTTATAGATAAAATTACATGTTTATGAATTAACCATTAATAGAAACTAATTTGGAACATGACGTGCTGCGAAAGCAACATCAAACAAAACAGGTTGGGAACCATTTGTCTGAAACACGTATTTAAATTAATCAAACAGACTTTTTATTTTAATTGACAGTTAATTATATATTTTTTTAATGTTAAGCCACTAGTTGAGTTAAATGAATGGAAGTAGATTAAGTACTGTGCTAAAGTTAATGCTAGAATAAATGAAAACAATAAAAAAACAGCCCTGAGGTTTGTTAATAACATCTCTGTAATATTCATTTCAACACAGAACTAAAAACAAGATGTCTGACCTCAAAATGTCTGGTCTTCTGTTTGGACTCTCCGCTCCAGTGGGGGAGGGGGAGGACTTCAGAGCCAAGGCCAAGACTTCACAGTGAGTCTCTGGTGGCCAACAGGGAGGAAGTCTGCAAGTGCAATGGAAACTCAGGTTATTGAACCAAAGCACAGACTCTGTATACATTCACCACTCCTCTTCTTTGCCAAAACCTCTTGTACATGTCTTCATAAAATCCAGAATGCATTGCCACAATTGGTTCTTCTCTAGCCTTCCTATCACACCAACAAGAGGTCTAACCCCCCCCCCCCCAAAAAAAAGGGGTAATAGGCACTATTAGGTGGAAGGATTTTCAGTCTCACTTTAACTCTCAACACAACGGAAGCCGATAAATGTCATACTCGTAAATATTTTCTTATCCTTTATCTCAAGATAACAAGATAATTACTCCATTATCTTGTTATAACGGGATGAGTATGACCTTTCTCTGCTTCCGTACAACACAAGTCTCGGGAATGATCCTGAGACCTTTGGTTGATTGAATACAGGTCCTGGACTTACTGAGCATCTCTGCACTTCCTCACAGCTGGGATCAGTCTGTCTCCTCCCTCCTCTGACGTCCTGGTTGCCTTCATGTCCAGTTCACCCAGGACCTCCTTTGACATCGGCAGCATGTAGGCCGGAGCTGAGCACTGGATCTCAGAGAGTTTCTTCTCTGATCTGTCCTCTGACTTCAGGAACTCTTGGATCTCCTGATGAACTGAGTGATCGTTCATCTCCGTCAGACAGTGAAGGAGGTTGATGCTTCTGTCAGGAGAGATGTTGTGGGTCCTGATCTCCTTCAGGTTGTCGATGGATCTCCGGATGCTTTCTGGACGGGTCTCTGTCTGACCTAGCAGACCTCCTAAGAGTCTCTGATTTGACTCCAATGAAAGACCATGAAGGAAGCGAACAAACAGATCAAGGTGGCCATTACTGCTCGTTAATGACTGATCTATTGCCTTTCTCAGGAACATATCCAATGAAGGATCACCGCTATGAAGCCGACCCCAGGGAGTTCCCAGGAACGTCTCCAGTGTCTTGTTATCCTTGTTGGTGTAACAGTGGAACATGTAGACTGCAGCCAGAAAACTCCTGAACGCTCAGATGAACAAAGCAGTAGACTGTTTTCTGGAAGATCACACTCTCTCTTCTGAAGATCTCAGTACAAAGTCCTGAGTACAACCGAGGCTCTGTGACATCGAGACCACACTGCTCAGGTCTTCTTGGTAGAACATGATGTGTTCCTTTCTCCAGATGTTCAAACGCCAGCCTCCCCAGCTTCAGAAGAACTTCCCCGTCAGCCTCCGTCAGCTCCTGTGGACTCGTCTCACCTCCCTCATGGTACTTGTTCTTCTTCCTCTGTGTCTTGAACCAGCAGGAAGTGTGAGAACAGGTCAGTCAGGGTCTGGGGCAGCTCTCCTTCTCTGGTCTGTGGTCAACATGTGCTCCAGAACTGTAGCAGTGATCCAGCAGAAGACTGGGACTTGACACATGATGTGGAGGCTCCTGGACGTCTTGATGTGTGAGATGATTCTGCTGGACAGCTCTTCATCACTGGATCTCCTCCTGAAGTACTCCTCCTTCTGGGCGTCAGTGAAGCCTCGTACTTCTGTTACCCTGTCCACACATGTAGGAGGGATCTGATTGGCCGCCGCAGGTCTGGAAGTTATCCAGACGAGAGCCGAGGGAAGCAGATTCCCCCTGATGAGGTTTGTTAGCAGCTCGTTGACTGATGACTCCTGTGTGACATCAGACACAAGACTTCCTGTTGTTGAAATCCAGTGACAGTCTGCTTTCATCCAGGCCGTCAAAGATGAACAGAACTTTACAGACAGCGAGCTGCTCTGCTGTGACCTTCTGTATGTTGGATGGAAAACATGGAGCAGCCTGAGAAGACTGTACTGCTGATCTCTGATCAGGTTCAGCTCCCTGAAACGAAAGCAGAACCAGCAGACTGACATCTTGGTTCTCCAAGCCCTCTGCCCAGTCCAGAGAGAACTTCTGCCACCGAGAAGGTTTTTCCAACGCCAGCGACGCCGTTGGTCAGAACCACTCTGATGGGTCTCTTGCTGGTCAGGTGAGACTTTAAGATGTCGTGGCACCTGATTGGAGCGTCATGGAGGATGTCCATCTTGGAAGTTGTCTCCAGCTGCCTCACCTCATGTTGGGTATTAACCTCTTCACTCTGTCCCTCTGTGATGTGGAGCTCAGTGTAGATCCTGTTGAGGAGGGTTCCACTTCCTGTTCCATTAGTTCCTTCAGTCACATGTTCACATCTGCTCCTCAGACTGATCTTATATTGATGTGAAACCTCCTGCAGACCGTCATTCACTGTAAAGCAAAAGATAAATAAGACAAGCTGCGAGGACTTTGTCAAGCCTTTCAGAGCTTTAATGTAAAAATGTCTGGTCTTACCCCCTGCAGGTCCGGTCTGACTGGGTTTCTGTAGTGCCGGTGTTGTAGTGGATCTTTTTCCACCCTGAACACCGGCTCCTGATGAACCGGCCTGGTCCCAGTGTGAGGCAACGTCACATCCACAGTTTAAACTTACACAACCACTTGTCCTCCCCTCGCTGTGGAAATGAAGGAAGTTTCATCAAACAGATTTCATCATGTATGTTTTGCCACAGATATATCTTCATGGATTCAGCTCTTGTAGTTCTCTCAAAGTCCTCAGTATGATTCTAACAGGAAAGTCTAACACCAGCTTTCAGACGTTCACCTTCCCCTCAGGTTGCATTGTAATATCTTTGGTCCTTGTCCTTTAGCGCCATCATCAATATTGATCCGAGAGATGAAATTAAAGAGGTGAAATTATGACATTGCTTAATTACAACCAAATAAAAACACGACATAAATAAGACTCTTTTCTTTTCTTTTCTTTTTCTTTTCCCTCTCTTGTCGCATCTTTTTTCTTTTTCTTATCTTTTTATTTCTTTTCTTTCTTTTCTTTTTCTTATCTACACTTATCACAGTTTTCCCGCTGCTCAGCTTTGACTTTCTTTTATTTTTTCTGTGTTTATGCATCTTCTTACTCTGTCTTACAGTCTGTCTCCAGCGTCTCTGCTCTCCTGCTCTCAGAGTCACATCTGAAAAACAAAATACCTTTCAGTATGAGATGAGTAACAACACGTATCTTTCCTACATGTGTGAACAGTCGTCTTACTCTGTGAGTGAAGGAGATGCAGGCTCATTGAAATTTAGAGGGTGTCCCAGGGACATGTTACTGTTCATGGACTCGCAGGTGATTCCTGGAGACTCGGCTCGGCCTTCGTCTTCCTGCAGACAAACACTCATCGTCAGCTCTTCTGCCGGTCTGAAAACAAGAGAAGAAACTACAGGTGAAACCAGAGACAGTTTCACGAGTCATTTCTTCATCAGTCTGCAACTTTTCCTCACATTTCCCTCTTCATACTGAAGCACATCATCACAACAACAAACTGGAGACTTCACAGTATGAAAACTTCGTCACCGCCTCCCGCTCAAACATTTTCCAGACGAGACGCCTTTCGTCTCTAACGAGCCCAACGACTCTTTCTGCCGTCGGTTACCAGAAAACCAGCAAAAGAGAATGAATGTGCATTAAAGCTTGTTTCCCTCCTCTGCTGTTTGTTTGAATATGAACTGATAAACAGCTGATGGAGCTCAGTCTCCAATCGACGCCATTAAACCACCACAGAAGAAGAAGATGATGTGAAAAACATTCACTTTGCTTTTTATCTGCACAGAAACTTTAACAACTTCTGTCGACATTTTCTCTCTGGTTTTTCGTACGTAAAGTAAAAACGAAAATACAAACGGATGGAAACGCACCGAATGTTTCCCGCCTTCGGTCCTCAGCATTCAGCACAGTGTATAACCTGTAAACACCAGCAGCTTCCCTTCAGCTTCCTGCCTGATGAGTGAATCCTGAGGTCACTTCTTTTTCTGCCTGTTTCTTCCTGTTTCCAGCTGCAGCTGAATCCTGATGTGGATTAACCTTTAACCTGAGCCTCTCCCCCGGTCGACATCATTATCCGTCAATATTCTCGATTAATGGATTAACTCTTCTGTTTATAAACTAACAGAAAACACAGAAACATGTGTGTTATCATTTCCCTCGGCCCTAGGTGACATCTTCACACGTCACTTATTGTCTGGAAAACAGACAGAGAGTTTTGTTTGGACTTTTCTCACTTCCTGTTTTATTTTGTAATCGGTGTCCTTGTGTTTTGCTTCCTGTCTTGGTCCTGTGTCTGTGTGGTGATTGTTTGCCCCGCCCTAATGTTTCACCTGTGTTCAATCACCCTTGCCCCCCTTGTCTATATCGTCTTTGTGCTTCCCTGTCTGCTGATTTCTGGGTTTGTCCTCATTGGTTCACGTTGCCTCTTCCTGTTTCCTGTTTTGAGTTCCTGTGTTTCCCTGTGCTTCACCAGTGTTGTGTGTAAGATTCATGGTTTTGTTAAATAAATCTTTCTCCCAAGTGTTGGCTGCATTTTGGGTCCAGCCCTCAAACCCTGACATCAATCAGCTGTTGCCGCTATAATTCAGTTCATCACTAATGAAAGAGTGAGTCGGGAGGGTGAAAATGAATGTGTGTGTTTCAGAAAATAAATGAGCAAATGAATGAGAGGATGTTAGGAAAGGAAACGCTGCTTCCTATTATTATTACTGTAATTATACTGTTGAAAGAAAATCTGTTCACTGAGGATCCACTTCAGCTCAGTTCAGACTCGTCCTTCATTCTTCTTCCATCTCTTCATACCTGCCAACATTTCATCACTGTTAATGTGTTTTATAATAAAATCTCCAAAGTCTTTTGTTTTTCTTTTCCTTTAAATCAGTCAATTATTGTAAAGACTCAGTGTGAACGTGGTTTCACACTGCGCTGTCGTCGTCCGTGTGAAACAGCAAAGAGAAAACAGAAAGTGCAGTAGGAGGCATTTTAAAACTCAGCACATGAACAAAGACGCAGTCATCAGTTTGTCTGGATGAATCAGCGGCAGTTCATCTTCTCTCTGTGTCACACGGATCATATTACATTGAATATCTTTGTTTGCTTTTTTTTGGCTGTTGATTAAAAACCTCACGTTGTGCTTTTTTCTATAAAAGTCAGAATCCCTAAAGTCCTCCGCACTGTCAGCTGAGGTAAATATAAAGAGGGAACTGGACTCAGCAGACACTAAATCAGGATTTATATTTGCAGCAGCAGAGATCTAAAAAGGTGACATGTCTGAATGTAATCTAAAAGTATGTTGAGGCCGGGTGGAAACATGACTCAGAGAGGAGTTAAAAGCAGAGGCAGCTCTGTGAACCACGACAGGGTCACCCCGGACCACAGGATGATTTCTTGGTATTTCATAAACTAATGATGTTTGAGAGGATTCTCAGTGCCTCTGCCTTATGTGAATCACATGAGACTCCACATCTGACCACGAGTGTCAGCAGCTGCAGCCTGGCTCCTCTCCTCCTCGTGGCTCAGGAGGAGTCGTCCACCAATCAGAAGGTCGTTGGTTCGATTCCCAGCTCCACCGGTCTCGCAAGACTGAACCTCAAGATGCTGACACTGAACAAGCAGCGACCTCCGAGGCTGAATAACGAAGTCAACACTGATGAAGGAGGAGAGACTCGTCTGTTTTAATGTTGTGTGAATGTGTTTTAGATGGACTGAGAGATTACAGGAAGTGGATTGTGTAGTGAAGACGTGATATTCACACAGACGTTCTCACGCCTCATACACCTCAGGGCGAGCAACAACGTGTCTCTGATCAAAGCCTGTTGCTCTGTTTCTCTGCAAGCAAACCACAAAGACCCCCCACACTCGCCTTCCTCTCCCTTCAAAGACCCCGACTACAGGAGAGAGGCGAGCCGTTGTTCATAACGCCACCGCTCGTCTCTCAGAATTACCACGTCCTGATAGAAACACAAAGGTTTTGTCATGCTGCTGCTTCTGCAACTTTTCGAAATGACAAACAGGGCAGAGCGAGGACGTTTCCTTTAATCCAGTGCGTTCAAAATCTAATACAAACTATGTGTCTGCTATTAAAGGGTGTAGGTGTTACCGCGGCAACACAAACAGGAAATGTAGTTACTGTGGTCTCAAACACAAGTACACAGTAAAATGTTGTTGTTACAACTCACCCAGACCCTTGTAGCCATGAACCTTACAGCTAACAGCTAAAACATTAGCACTGACAACTAGCATGAAAAATATCTGCAGACTCCCAGTAAACAGGACAGAAGTTTGAGGAGTTGAACTACAGAGCAGAACGAGTTATTACAGAAATAAAGGCAAAAGAATCTCCTGAGCAATAACTAAACGTGTGGAGAATATTGTCTGGAGAAGTGTTACCACCACTCCCAGTCTGCCATACTATAAACCTTGACCACCAACCCAACCCATCCTATCCACATTTCTCTGCCATGACTCATGTATCGACCACTGGCTCAGTGAGAGACACGGTTTCAGTTTTAAACTTTTGATCTTTAACAAAGAAAGGCTGTTTTTTACCTGCTCAGACACAAGAGTGGAAAACCTACCTGTGCTGCCTCTTCTCAGCTGTTTTTAGTTTCCCTGGACACAGTCTCCACGANTATATATATATATATATGCGCTAGAACACGTTCATCTTTTGTTCAGAATCAGCTGCTTATCACAGGTAACAGCACGACTCCTCCTCCTTCCTCCCGCAGCGCCACAGAGCTTTACACAGTGCAGACAGTGGGCGGGTCCGGACGCTCGGCTTCTGCATGATGATTGGATGATCTGTCTGAGGCTGAGTCCCTTTTTGATTGACAGCGAAATGAGCGAATCAGCGATCTTGAAGTATAAGCATCCACCGGAGCA
>NW_019175172.1:451384-452024 GCF_002260705.1 Seriola dumerili
CCACTGGCTCAGTGAGAGACACGGTTTCAGTTTTAAACTTTTGATCTTTAACAAAGAAAGGCTGTTTTTTACCTGCTCAGACACAAGAGTGGAAAACCTACCTGTGCTGCCTCTTCTCAGCTGTTTTTAGTTTCCCTGGACACAGTCTCCACGACAACGTCCTTCAGGGTACTGAAGCGAAAGCCACTGAGCAGAGTGTCGACTTACATGGTGGAAGTTCACACGGCTGTATGTGATGTGTGTGGGAGCAGCTGTGGCAGCACTTTTGTGTGCAGCATGAAAAGGAGAGACAGACGTGTGAAACAGGACGTCTGTCTCTGCTGTCTGATTCTGAGAGGACTGCTGATCGCACCTCCTCTCCTCCCGCCTCCTGTCATCATCACAGTTCTTTACATTACCAAACAAATTACTTATGAACCTAGAAACAAGTCGTGAGCTTTTTGTGTTTCATTGTAATATTTGGTATTGGAGGTATAAAGATATTCAACAGACATTCATCTCATAGACCTCCAAAGACATAAAGGTAGATTAGGGAAACATTTTCTTTTCATGTTGATTTTAAACCACTTGGTCACAACACATGGAGTCTATTACAAAAATCCATATACATTAATATATATATATATATATATATATATAT
>NW_019175172.1:452854-454046 GCF_002260705.1 Seriola dumerili
TGTGTGTGTGTGTGTGTGTGTGTGTGTGTGTGTGTGTGTGTGTGTGTGTGTGTGTTGTATTAGTTTCAGTTTCCTCCCAGGGACAGAGATTGTTTTATTGTTATGTGTCTCTCTGTGTCGACAGTGTTGAGCCTGTGATGATGTTTCTGATCTTATTTCCTCTCATGAAAGTCTTTGTTGTATTGATGTTTAAATGTCTTCATATGAGGTTTAGGAAGATTCATAGTTGTCATTGCAAAAGATGCCAAAACCAGGGGCCTTCAGGGGCCCCCTTGTCCCTTTAGGGGCTCCAAACATTACCCTGGTTTGCCTCTCCTGATGTTGCATCTCTCTTTGCAAAAGTGTGAGTATAAACACAACGAGACACTTGTTAGCAACCAGCCTTTTTTAAAGGGGGTATAGGTAAGTTTAGCTGTTGCTATGTAGCTAGCATTAGCATTAGCAGCTGTTTACTCACCAGTCTAGAAGAAACGTTGTGAGTTCAACAATGAATCTCATTAGTTTACTCACAAACATCTGTCTCCAGAGGTGGAAAACAACCCTCTTGTTTTGCTTCTATTTCTATCACTTCTTTTCTTCTGAAGTTAGCATGCTAACCAGCTAGCCCCGGTCGGAGTCACTGTAGCATCCAGTCTGTCCGGAAGAAGTAGCTGCTCAAAGGACGTGTTATAACCTCTTGTCTTGAAGCTCTTGTCCAGACTGGTAAGTAAACATTTGTTAATGCTAACGTTAGCTATGTAGCAATAGCAAAACTTACAAATAGCTTGTTAAAAGAGAAAAAAATCCTTGTGTATTTACTGACGTATTTTATGTTGTAAAATAAAACCTGAGAATATCTGGAGTCAACAAACCAAAAGGTCGTTGACTTCTGGACGAGGAAACCGGCCGTGCTAAAATGCTAACGTATTTCCTGGTTTTAGGACTCATTCCTACATTATTCACTCAGAATCTGCACACAGATGGACAGAACAGTTTAAAGGTTCTGCTATTGTACTGCATATTTAATATACAGTATATTTTATGTGACTTTGAAATTTTATTTTTAGTGTTTTTAATAATTTACTGTTTTTCTTCCTCTTTTTCTCACATGTATCCTGAGCTGAGATTAAATAAAGGGCTTTTTCCTTTCTTCTATTGAAGTCACTTTAGATAAACTGATATCACACACACACACACACACACACACACACAC
>NW_019175173.1:0-135 GCF_002260705.1 Seriola dumerili
AGTGAAGAGTTCTGGAGGAATCCGCCCTGAACAGATCATGTTACATTTACTGTAAGGCCCCGCAGCCAGGGCCGCAGTCAGGGTCCAGCCGGGGCCCAGCCGGGGTCCAGCCGGGGCCCAGCCGGGGCCCAGCCG
>NW_019175174.1:0-201 GCF_002260705.1 Seriola dumerili
CTAAAACATCAACATCATACATTTATGCCACTTGAAGCGTTTGTCAGTACGGTTTGTCATTTGCACTAATGACACTTTTCACTACAGACCGACATGATGTTACTCACCAGTCTAAAAGAGAAGTTACAGCTCCGCATCAAACCGTGTTTCTTTACTCGCCCTGAGCTGTCTCCCGCGGTGGAAAAACACACCAGCATTCAC
>NW_019175175.1:0-23954 GCF_002260705.1 Seriola dumerili
CGAGAAACAACGATGTTGAAGCCCTTCACCGGGTAATTAGCCTGAACACTTTTGTCAAAATTTTCTTAATTTTTACTGTATTTGAACTATTTTTTTTGTGATTGGTAAAGTACTCTTTTTGTTACAACTATTCCTACCGGTCAATGAAACGCTTAAACGTAAGGGTTACACCAAAATTTTTAATTTCCACATTGAGCTAGCTACTTTAGCGGTTAGCTAGTTAACTAGCAGTTGGTGCTAATTGCTACACACAGTAACTACAAAAAGAAAAGAAAGGCCTAATAAACTTAACGTTATGTACCAAGTCATGAATTACCCCGTCACAGGTCTAGTTTAATCATATAATTACATTAAAATTAGCACAGAAAAATTAGTTGTGAGCAGTAGATGAAGTGCAACCCTGAAGTGCAACTGAGTATAGTTAGCTAACGATTTTGTGTCTGAGAACAAATCCCTTGATGGAAACAGAGACAGTCGGCCATTATAGGCATCATATTAGCAGTGACTAGTAAAGGGTAATGTCACTAAAAATCAGGAAGGACGAAGTTCAATATTACAGTCCAACTGTCGTCAACAGTAAGCAACTGTTGTATAGCTGGTTCAAAACCTTATCAAACTCAAACTTTCATATCCAGGAACAATAGTGGATTTTTCTATTTGAATTTATAGTATATATTATGTATTTTAATTACATGTAATCATCAGTAATGGTGGGATTGCAGCCATTTTGCATAGTTTTATTGCAACCATTGTGACTCCGGTGGCCATTACCCTATTCCATTACCCTGCTCACACCCATACACAGGTTTTTAAATAGATTTGTTTAACTTATTCTTGAAGGCTTCTCCTTGATATTCTATAGTTTGGACTGTACCTTATTTATATGTCACTTCGGACAAAACTGTGTGTCGAATGAATAAATTTAAATGTCAGGGTGACATTGTTCCTGAATTATTCCAAACATATCTTTGTCATTTCTATTTTGCATTTTTGCATCTTATTGACGTCAGCACAAACACATCATGGATCTGCTCAGAATATTGTCCTGGAAGTCTTGTGTAGATTTATTTCTGGAGTCTTATTCAATATACAATATACATATGGAAACCAGGATATACATCTTGTCATACATTTTCTCAGATTTTTTACAATGGGAGTCAATGGAGAGAAAATCCTCTTAAACTCATCCTCCAGGCCACAAATTTAACTCTACGCTAGGGTTGCACGGTATACCGGTACCAGTATAGTACCGCGATACTAGAGTTTTGAAAACGGTACTATACCAGCATTTAAAAACAAACGGTACTTTTATTTTATTGAACGCAAATGAATTGGTAAATTGGAGCCTGTCTCTTTAAGCACAGCGAGGCCAGCGAGTGTGACGTAGTTGCCCGAGCGGATGTGAGCCGCCTCCCACGCGCACTCGCATGTTTAGACTGAGGAGGAGAGAGAAACGACAAGTCGCGTCTTAGACAGACGGAGTGGGATTAAGAAAATACAGTAGATAGAGATGGCAGCTGCAGAAAAGCCCGTACTTGTGGACAAAATGGGGGCCCGAAGTACGGTGTGGAAATATTTCGGGTTCAAACCAAACGATAAAGGCGAGCCACTGAACCCAGAGGCACCGCAGTGCAAGCGGTGCTACACAGTGTGTCTCACAAAAGGAGGCAACACTTCAAACCTGTCGAAACATTTAAAGGACAACCATGCGGACTTGTTCCGCGACTTCAGTCAAGAACGACAGGCGATAATGTTGTTCACCAGTTCACTGCACTGTAATGTCAGTGAAAGAAGTACAAAGCCCCTCCCAGCCCAGTAGTAAACCTACAGTAGCCTGCATACAGAGAGCTAAAACATGTCCATGGTTAATAGATACATTAAAAAATATATTTTTAAAAATTAAATTACATTCTTTAGATATTTAAATAACCCATTAAGGCAATACATAATATAATGAAATATTTTTTACAAAAAGTATCGAAAAGTATCGAAATACATATTTGGTATCGTGACAACCCTACTCTACGCACATCATTATTTCCCACCAACTAGACAAACTTGTCGGATTTCAGACAATGTGACTAACAAAGCACAGAGAGTCACAGAATTTGAATTGTGCCCCTTCAAAGTGGCAGGGTAGCATGTAACTGCCCCATTCACTCTAATGTAAAATGAGAGCAGAAAATCAGGAGGGAACAGGAAGGGGGACACTTTTTAAAATTGCTGCATAGGTCACATTTTTGGCACCACAGACAAACATTTTATATGACTGTGATCAGCCAAGTCTCTTCTCTCAGAAAATCTAAACATTCATTTGATAACAGTTAATAATATTTCACTGACCCTAACCCTGACTGAATTCGAGAGGTATATTTCAACTGAATCTCTGTCCCAAAAACCAAAGCAGTTAAAATCACCATGGCAACCTCTGAGTGCAGGGAGGGGGCACACAGGTGGATCAAATGACCTGATTAGAGACTCCTCTGATATCTGCGATGTTTATGAACCACTTTAGTGACATTTCTGTCAAAGTCCAGCTACACACTGCTCCAACACTAAATACACACAATGATTTACACACATTTCAACTGTTTTTACTGGAAATATGTTTTAGTCCAGTTTTAATTGGGAAATATTCTGCAGTTAATTTCAGTTTGTCATTCTAACTGACTCCACATTTCAGTATGAGGCGAATCAGCACTGTAAGTGTGTGTGTTCATGTCACATGTTCATGTAAGCTCTGTGTCTTCCAGCTGCACACAGGTGATGCTCGTTAACAGCCTGATTGATCTCTATAAGGTTTACGAGCGCAAACATACACAGATCAGCTAATTAGACAAATTCTTTGATGTCTGTGGTGTTTATCAAATATTTGACTGATATTTGTCAGTTTTTATGACTCCTCGTTGGCAACATATTGGTTTCAGTTTGTCCGTCCATCCATAAGAACAAATGTCTCATTCTGGTGGACACGATATCTCAGTCACGTCTTGACAGGACTTCTTCAAATTTGGCAGAATTGTTCACTTGGACTCAAGGATGAACTGATTAGGTTTTGGTGATCAAAGGTCAAGGTCACGGCGACCTCAGAAATCATGATTTTGGCCTCGTGAACGCAAAATCACCAGATCTCCTCAAGGGAATCCCTTCAAATTTTGCACAAATGTCCACTTGGACTCACGGATGAAATGATTAGACTTTGGTGGTCAAAAGTCAAGGTAACATGACCTCAGAATACACTTTTTAGACATTACTCAAGACTAACACATAGGGGTGGGCGATATGACGATATTAGATCGTGAAGGATTACAACGTGAAGACGATCTTTCAAACTGCAGAGATCGTGGGATCGTCTAGGGCACATTCTATAAATTGCAGTTCTATGCTGATGCACCGACGCACCAGACGTATTGACGTCGTCAACCTGACCGACCAATCATAGCGAGTTACGGGCAGTGACGCACTTTCCTACCCGCCTCCTTGTTTGTGTGTGTAGCGGTAGCACATGGAGAGCGATGGCTGAAAGCCAAACGGAGTCGGTCGCTAAAAAAAATTCCACCTCCATTATATGGAATTGGTTTGGATTTTCCGCAACTGATCAAGCGCAAGCAAATGTAATTTGCAAAGTTTGCACAGAAACCGTTTGCACGTCGGATGGTAACACGACGAACCAGAATGTTGTTGTTGTTTACCTTAAACTTTACGTTGTTTGCACATGCAGGCAAAACTGCGACTATTTGAAATAAAATCTGTTAAGAAAGGTTCTTTGGTCTAAATTGTCTGTTTTTCTTTTTCCAATTTAAAATCATGATGAAATCGAAATTGTGATTTTATTTTTAAAAAATCATGATATGATATTTTTGCCATATCGCCACCTCTACTAACACAGATAGACAGAGTTAGTGGGAAGCTCTATTTTAAATGTTGGTTGCTGGCATTTAACAACAAAGCTCAGCTTCAGATTTTTCTCATGAATGATTGAACAGTCTAAATGATTATCAGGTCTCGCCCCTCTTTGTGACCTGCCAGGCCCTAAGGGTCGACGCCTATTGTTTCAGTTTTCATGATATATTGCTGCTGTTCAGGTCTGAACTGACTTTTTATGGCTTTGGATGTCTTGCATGAGTTTTGTTTATTTTGTTTCTGGTCATCAAGTACACAGCTTTATCTGGCATCACGCTATCTGAAGGAAATGTTAAATATTAACTTAGCTGTTAAACTGATGTCATGTCAGTGTAGTGTCCTGCCCACTCTGCTGAAGAAAAGCTTATCTCAAGTGAGCTTAGCATTAGTACTCGGCTTGTAATTTCAACAATGGCATCGAAGATGATCTCATCTGGTGAGTAGACACAACTGGAATATAAAATCAAATGAACAAATGCCTATGATTGTACGACATACAAAGCTCTCAGATTAATAAGCAAAAAGTAATTGTTAAATACTGTATATTCAGGGCTACGAAAAGGTTCATAAACTCCAACAGTTCTTGATATAGTTGACAACAGCAGAACTGATTTTTTTTTGGGGGGGTTAAGATCTATACCATGTTTGAGTACACCAAGATTATCTTATATAAGTTAGTAAATTCTATTCGTATTATGAAGAAAATTTGGAAAAGATTTGTGTATTTAACAAAACATATTGTGCTAATTACAAATACTCAGATTGTAGCTAAAGGTTTTTGAAATGATCTATCCATCCATGCATTCTCTGCTGCTTAGGTCGCCGCATTATTATTTAAATTATTTCAAGCCTTTTTTATAATAATAAAACCTTATAACAGTCCTCCTAAAAATGTCATGGATTGTAGAATGTTGGCTGAATACAATTTCAGAAATATAAGTGGAACATAAAGTTTGCCCCTGCTCACTGCCTCTTCTGTGCAGGTCTTTGGTTTGAAAGAATAACTAATGTGGCACTTAAATTAGAGTTCATGTTCTTAGAAACCTAAACGGACAAAGTGAGGGATTAATAGTTTTTTTTTTTTCAAACTCTAAACATAAAGCATGTGAAATCCATTGTAGAGTGTAAAATCAGAGTGAGAGTATATTGGGCGTTATAGTAAAAAGTCTCAATAATTATAATGAATGGTAATCCATGTCCAATATGAATGAGATCTGGGCGACACAATCAGTGTCTCTCTGAGTCAATTACTTGATGTACATTTGCACACGCTTTTTTCTTCCCATTAATAGAAGCACTCTCTCTGCCTCCCCATTTCCTGTCTCTCTCTACTGCACTATCAATAAAGGCATAATATGCTCGCAGAAAAAAAAAATATATATATATATATAAGCACAATTATGATAGGGTTTTGGTTCTAGTTTTGTTTTAAATTTAACCCTTTTTATTCAATTTCTCTAATGTCATCTCTTCATCCATGTTGTTGCTGCTTTAACATGTAAAGATTCAAATTTATGATTGTGCTTTGTAGGATAGCTACAATTTATTTATTAAATTTTAGGAGTTGTGTACCATCTTTGGATTAAAACAATCATAAAAAGTAACTGTCAAAGTGAAATGGAATATGATGACAACAGTTTTTCACTGCACTGGCACTTCTAAGAAAATATCAGTGTTACTGAAATAAGAATGCAAATTTGAGAATGGGAAATAGGAGTAAAATACATCTGTGCTCTTACAGACAATGACCTGGATGCACTGAAGTCCCATGGCAGTTTGAAATTACCACCTGAAAGTAAGTGAATTCAACTGCGAAAACAGAACTGTTTAAATGTTTGTAATGTTTTGTACCTATACTTTACAGAAACACACAGTCTAATATATGATTAATTAAGTTTTATTAAAAGGTAGGGAATTAATACGAATAAGGGATCAACTCACAAGGAGGAGTTACTGATTTACTTTGATGTACTTAAAGTACAAGCGTGTCTTCTTTTCTTTTTTTTGACTGACAGTCACGTTAACTAATGCGTAGTGTATTACTGTTTTAGGCTGCTCATTGCCTTCTCTAATCCAGTGTTTATATTTTAGTGTCTCAGCAGGTGGTTTCATCTCTGAACTTTGGGTCTGAACACATGAAACCAGCTTTAAACCTGGTTCTGTGTGGGAGGAGAGGAGCAGGGAAGACTTCAGCAGCCGAGGCCATTTTAGGTCAGACAGAGCTTCATTCAGTCTCCAGCTCATCAGAGTGTGTTAAACATCAGGGAGAGGTGAGAGGACGTCAGGTTTCCCTGGTGGAGCTTCCTGCCTTGTATGGAAAACCTCAGGAGGAATTGATGAAGGAATCACTCAGGTGTGATCCTGAGGGCGTCCATGCCTTCATCCTGGTCCTACCTGTGGGTCCCCTCACTGATGACGACAAGAAAGAGTTAGAGACCATCCAGAACACATTCAGCTCTCGAATCAATGACTTCACCATGATTCTGTTCACTGTGGAGTCAGATCCTGCAGCTCCAGCTGTTGTTAACTTTGTAAGAAAGAACAGAGACATCCAGGAGCTGCTTCAGAGCTGTGGAGGAAGATCTGTTGTTCTCAACATCAAGAACAAACAGCAGATCTCTGAGGTGTTGGACGCTGTGGACAAGATGAGAGTTGAAGGATCCAGGTGCTTCACAAAGGACATGTTCACCAAGGCTCAGATGGAGAAAGTTTCACAACTCAAAGCTGAGCTTCAGGGTGTCAGACAGAGGAGTGGGATGGGAGGTGATGATGAGAGGCAGAGCAGAGAGCCTCTCAGGATGGTGCTGATTGGGAAGACTGGCAGTGGGAAGAGTGCAACAGCAAACACCATTTGGGCAAAAAGCATTTTAAACCCAGAATCGCCCCAAAACCACCGACCACGTCTTGTGAAACAGCAACTGGAGAGATTGATGGACGGCCTGTTGTTGTGGTCAACACCCCCGGCTTGTTTGATACAACTCTCTCTGATGATCAAATGAAACAGGAGCTTCAGAGATGCTTCAGCATGTTGGCTCCTGGACCTCATGTGTTCTTACTGGTTCTGCAGATTGGGAGTTTTACACCAAAGGAGAAAGACTCTGTGGAACTGATCAAGAGGGTTTTTGGCCAAAAGTCTGGAGATTTCATCATCATTATATTCACCAGAGGAGAAGACCTGGATGATCAGTCATTTGAGAGTCACCTTAAAGATTGTGACGACTTTGTCAAACAACTAATAAACGACTGTGGAGGAAGATATCAGGTCTTTAATAACAAAGATGAATCAAACCGCACACAAGTACCTGAGCTGCTGACCAAGATCCAGACCATGGTGAAGCAAAATGGTGGCAGCTGCTACAACGCTGAGATGTTCCAACTGGCAAAGGAAGCAGTTCAAAAGGAAGTGGAACAAATTATGAAACAGAGGCAGAATAACACCGAAAGAAAAGATGAAGAAATGCAAGAGATGAAAAGAAGATTAGAAACACTAATATCTGAAATGGAGAAAGCCAAGCAACACAGAGAACAAAATCAACCTAAACTAAATGAAGAAATAAGAAAACTGAGAGAAGAACTGAAAAGCATAAAGCATAAACAAGCTGAAAAATCATGCAACATCCAATGACTAGAAGACAGAACATGAACAAGAAATTCACTAAGGCAAGAAATTCTTGTACTCACACTGTCAGTGTTGTATGCTGTATGTATATACTGTATTTTTAATGACTGCTGGATAAAGGCTACAAACAATTTTCCACCAAGGTGGTGTAGCAATCAGAGGCAGACTCTTGTACTTGATGATGAATGGACAAACTCTAATGGCATCTCTTATGAAAGACTTTTTCTAATCTCTTCAGATTTGCCCTGGATAGCACTGGTCAGTTCAGACAGTTCTGCGGGAAAGCCGCAGTTATTATGTTGACACATGTTGGTCCACACAGGAAAATTGTCAGCAAAGATCACAGCAGGTCTTCACCAACACTGCCTGGAAGACCCTTAAGTACACATGAATTGGACACCACCACAAATTACAGTCTTCAAGATGACCACTGAGCTGAATGAACAACCTGAAGCAGTGTCACAAAATAAGAACAATATATTGTTTCACAAAGCTCAGATGTGTTTGCCAACTGTTGGTCTGCATTATATTTTCTTTTCTTGTTCTTAATCACAATCACCATATTTCAGTTAATGGTTAAATTGAGGAGAAATCCACAAAGCTCCACTGCACATCTCTTGTTTGTTTACACCCGTTGTGTCCAGTAAGTGGAACCACTGAGATGAAGTCTGTTTAGAGTTTATACTGCAGACCTTTTTATAATTTACCGTTTTTCCCTCTCGTTTTCTCTAATGTTAAGTGCTATCATTCGAAACATGAAACAGTGTGAAATACTTTAAGGTAGTTTAGGATGAATTTAATATTGCATAATGCTACAATTATACCAGCCACTCTGTACATTTAACAAGAGTAGTGTTTGGGAATACCTCTTCCATTTTTCTGACTTCCCAGACTCAGTGATAATAAGTGTTGAAATTGTAACTTTAGACATGTTCTTTGCTTCAGCTGTAAAGTTGTATATGGAATTGTAAAAAATTCAATTATAGAGGGGAAACTACCACAGTTCTGTTTGTTTTTTTTGTTTTTTTTAAATCATATTTATTAAGAGGAAGAGTATAAAAGTTAGATGAAATATTTAAACTTATGTTGCGCTGATTTTGTTGACAGATATCACTGTACATTTTTATAAAACAACACATAGTCATAATATCAGTAACATGCATTTTTTTATTGCTTTTTTTTTAATACGTATTCATCCATATGTTGTTACTGAAGAATGCCTAAATTTATCTTATACGCATACCTACATATTATTTCTTCTCTAAATTAAAAAAATCAAGTAGTTCCACATGATCACTAATGGAAGCTACAATCCAGTAAGAGCTTGATTCTAACTTTTTAGTGAATATTGAAAGGAGCTGGGTACTGAATCAGATAAGGCCTGATTTTTCTGATGTTGTATAGAGTAAAGTGGCACAACTGGGAGACAGATGCAGTATGGTTAGAGAAGGATAGCCGGTCATCAAACATGACAACCAGATTTCTCTAAAACATGGTAAAACAATTTTAATACTGATATCATGATAAAGAGACTGATTGGCCAGGATGACTAGGTGTTCAGTCTTTGGATGAAGGTCGCGTTCCTTTTATCCAAGCAAAAATGAAAAAGGCCAAAATCCGCACAGAGACAGTGGGGTGGTCAGATGTGAATGACAGGTATAGTTGGATGTCGTCTGCATAGCAGTGGTATGAGAAGCCATGTGAGCTGATAATTGGACCCAAGGAGATGGTGTAGAGCAGGAGTCTCAGTACTTATCCTTGAGACACTCCAGTGGGGAGCGGAGTCCTTGCAATGACACACTGAAAGAGCGCCCAGTGAGATAAGATTCAAACCAAGAAGGACTTTGCCCAAAATCCCCATGTCAGAAGGTGCAGAGAGCAGGATGTGGTGGTTCACTCCATCACAGGCTGCTGATAGGTCCAGAAAAATAAGACCTGAGGACTGACCTACAGCTCTAGCTGCCCTTAGGGCTTCTGTCACAGAAAACAGTCATTTCTGTGATCGCTCTTAAAGCCCAACTGGTCTGGATCAAGGAGATTGTTTCATTAGCTTATTGATAGATGCTTATTTGTATATTTGGGGTTTTTTTGTGGGGGTTTTTTTCTCTGGCTGTCAACGTATCCACATTTCTATTATATGAGACATACAGTATTCAAACCCATTGATGAGGAGGTTGTGACACCTGCTGGTCATTTTGTTGTAACTACTTTTGGCATGCTTGCTGTCAGTTCTATGCCATTCATTTGTTTAATTATTGAGAACAGAACCGTTCACAGTAAAACTTACTAAGTGGTTCCATTTTCAAAACAGACATGAAGCGATCGGGTCATTCAGCTGCACATGAGGTAATACAATAAAACACTGTTAAACACAAAATATATATAATTGTATGTTGTCATTGCACTGCAAACATAATTGATCGTGCATAGTAGCCAGTCACAAGGAAGGGAGTGTTGAGTGGCTACCCATAAATGAAAAAAAAAAACTTGAGTGGTAAATTTGTTTTATCATTAAGAATGGAAAACAAGAAATCAAGATTAATTTTTGTTTTTTGCTTAAATTTTAAAAAACAAAACAGAAAAATTATCAGTCATTGGTGCTTCCTTTGTCAATTGTATTAAAAAAGCAAACAGTTAAAATGTACCTTGATCCAGACCATAAGACCCTAAACTGTGTTTAAGTTTTCAATATCATTCATACATGTGCTATTGATATCTATTGTACCCAGCCTTATTTTGTTTATTTAAGATATACAGTGATATTTGTTAACTGCACCAGAGTATGCTTAAAATGTGCCTTGGTCCCTCTGACAAGCTCTTCCCTGCTTTTCCTTGAAAATCAGTGTAGAGAATTCAGACTTGATGCAGATTCATTATCACAATCAGCAGCTTTTGTCTTTTTCAAGTTACGCTAATACCATGCTTATTCTTTATGCAAGGCAGAATAATTCTGTTTGAAATAAAGGTGGTGCACTTCATTGTTTAAACTTGGACAAAAATAAAAACAGACATATTTACTCTCCTTACAGTTCCTTCCTTTTATAACCCTAATTGGACAAACACACCTCTTGCTGGGCTGTTGGCAGTCCTTGTTTCTGATGTTTAACCTGGAAAATCTCTAGATCCTAACAATAAAACAACAAAATCAGTTATTTGTTACTGCCTCCCTTATAATCGCCTGTATGATCTGCCACCTTTGTGGTTAAATATTGGGAACAAAAGGTAATTGGCTGAGGCCAAGAAAATATTTCTGTTAAAAAAACAAAAAAAACAGTTGACACTTGGTAAGAGATGAGTTGAAATCCGCAATCTCTGATATGAAAGTCAGACTGTTAGATTTGTTGTTTAGTGCCAATTTCATGTCATGGTACCTACTCAGAAAAAAAAATGGTTGGTTCTAAAAACTCCTGAACTCGCCCCTAAATTTCTAAATGGGCTGAAACGTACTGTATTTATTTATTTATTTTTGGTTAAAAACAGTGTTAACGAATCCAGGAGGAGGTCACGAAAGGCCACACTTCTTTTCAATTTCTTTTTTTAGGATCACTTGTGTTCTTCATTCTCGTCAAATGTTTCTTGTTATAAGTTTATGACAACAGCAAACCAAATGGTTTCACAATCCAAAGATAATACGAACACATAAATGACTGCAATGCAACACCGACATAATTTAATTTACACACACAAACGTAAAAAGAGTTTTTTTAAAAAACACATCATAAAGAACAGGTTTAGAATCCAAGAATTTCACCCATAATGCACTTGCATGCTTTTTAGTGACAGCCATTTTGAAATTCATGTATCTCAGGATCAAAGTCTCAGTTTTTCTGTCCATGATCCTTGTCGTGACACACCTTCTGACCAGTGGCTGCTGTAGCTCATCTCTCAGTGAGTCAGTTGTCGGTGTGGAGTCTGTACTTTCCTTCAGGAGCTCGAAGGTGAACTGACGCAGTAACAAATCCAGGTGAGTGGCTTCAAAAGACATGAGAACAAATTAAAATATACACAGGATAATAGAAGCAGAAATGTTCAGTTCTGTGAAGATAACTACTTGTTTGTGCGTTTATTTAATTGTATAACTTTATATGATTAAGTAAATAGTATTTAGTTTATAAAATGCTACATACAGAACTTACACTGTTAACGTTTTTGTTTTTGTGTCGACTGTTGACTTGTGACGATGTCAGGTCAGATGGACCAGAGACACAGATGACAACTCACAACAACTGGAAATAATCTGCTGTAAAAGACACTGAAACTCACCTACAGGTCATGGCAACAGCAACAAGATCAGGTAGGTATATTCAGGTGTTTATGAAGATACAGAAGTGATGTTTTTGTCTAACTTGCACAGATTTGTTCATCAGAATAGAAATGTGGTTTTGAAATGGTGATTTTTATAGTCTTTATTGGTGATTGGAGATCTGATCTGATCTATTCATGCCTCTATCACTTTATTTGCTCAGCATATTAACCACTCCTTATTCCAGAGTACAGAGTCCAAGATAAAGCCAACAAAGAAGTAATAAACATTTATATAATTGCTGCTGCACCTTCATGTAATAAAACTGTTCCTGTTTGTTTCACAGTGATTTTCTAGTTTATGGAAATTTATCGAAGGATGCTTCCTCCATTCAACAGATTCAGCTTTTTTAAAAATGTTGAAATATTTGTAGGATGTGAGTAGAATAAGCACACCTGACATGCAGGTCAAATGACATGTACATCTGAATTACAGCTTTGTGAATAACACTAACCTCAGTGGTCTCTGCATACAGAATAATCCAGGTCATTATCTGTCGTGGGTTTTCAGCAGAGTGACAGTATGGCTGCAGCTTCTCGTGAGTCCAGTCAGACTTTCTATCACAGACATGCAGCAACTATCAATGTGTTTCTAATCATCATTCTACACTTTAGTAAGTATAGTTTGTAAAACAAATAGCACAGTTGCAGAGAAGGATTTCTGTTTCTGTTACAAAATATAAGTAACTGTATTTAGTTAGTTAGTTTAAACAGGTGGTAATCAGAACACAGTTATACTCTTAAAATGAATAATTACATGAAGGGATTACTATCTTAAATCATTTTAATTTAAAAGTAGTTTTGTTGAACTGGTCACATTTCCTACCTAGCGAGCTACCTTCTTAGCCAACTGCTAATCGACTAGCTACTGCAGATCAGGCTGTTAGCATTCTGTTAGCATCATGACTAGCTAACAAACAAACTACCAAGGGGAAACCACTATATACTATACATTCTGCCAGTTATTTTTATCTAATAAGGTATATAACCACATTAATGTCTGAACTTTTAAACAACCTGTTCAGAACTACAACCTTTTGGTTTGTCAGCTAGCTTCCCTGCTCCATACAGCGCTGCAGGTTTACATTATTAGGGCCTGAGCACTGACCGGTGTTAGGGTTAGGGTTATTTGCTCAGTCTAATCTTAAGACCTTTGTGATGCTAAATTGCAGAGCTTTTGAGTTTTTAATTGAATAGCCTGCAGTTGGCAGCGCAGTGAAGTTCGATGTTTTGCCATGAAAAAGGAAGTGGATATCACTCAAGCACACATTAGCCAAACTGCCCTAAACTGTGTATGTTTAATGAGTCTACATGCCAACATTCGGTTATGCTTTAGCGCCACATCATTGCAATAGGAAATATCTCTGAAAATACTTCAGACCTTGATGATGCTTTATTGCTTGTAGCTTTATTATTTTTATCTTTTTACCGATTTCATGCTGTGAGAAAACAGAAGGTAAAAACCGCCTTTCCTGGTAATAAAAAACGTTACTTCAGTAATTGAACAGAATACTGTATCATATTTAAGGGTATGTTTTCTTTAATCTTTAGTGAAATACATTTTATAAGTGACCCTCCCAACACTGTCCACAAGAAGTTGAAGGTTTTGTTTTCATGTTTTTTATTAGCCTTTGTTAATGTTATATGGAAATGTGCTAAAAAATATTTCATTTACATTAAATGGAAAGTTGGAAGGAAAGCATGTATTGACATAAGTGAGTGGGACATAATATTGATACCACCATTGCGTGTCATCAAAAGGTGTGATTACAGACCGCAACGGAATGAATAAATAAACAAATTTTTAATGTCTGTGTTTAATACAGATTATTTGCTCCATCTGAAGCGTAAGGAAAGCTATGAGTTCCTGCCACCTTTCAGTAAGTCACACTAATCTGGGTCAGAAATATTCTGGTGTTTAATAACTTTGACAGTGTTTAATAGAATAATAGAAATACACTTTCCTAAATGCTGAAAGGATTTTTCCAAATATAACTTTAAACCGCTGTGATTCTCTCCCTGGTTGATCGCTTCAGCTACTGATACTAGATCAAGTTTACACATGGTTGTCTTGTATAATTCAGTGTTTTTCATTTCAGTGTCTGAGCTGAGGGTTGTTCTGCTGGGGAACAGCTGGTCTGAGAGGAGTTCAGTGGGGAACTTCATACTGGGAGAGACTGTGTTCAATACTAAAGAAGAACCAGACTGCTGTCAGAGAGTCAGAGGACAGCTGAAGGGGAAACACATAGTTCTCATCAACACCCCAGATCTGCTTCATTACAACATCTCTGAACACAAACTGACAAAACATATGAAAAGTGTTGTGAGTCTCTCTGCTCCTGGACCTCATGTGTTCCTGCTGGTTCTACAGCCTGAAGACTTCACTGAGGAACACAAACTGAAGCTCTGCAGAGTCCTGAAACTCTTCAGTGATCAATCATTTGATCATTCACTGGTTCTGATATCAACACCCAGAGAGGAGCAGCCAGGCTTCATGGAGAAGTACAGTCAGCATCCACCGTTAAAAGACATGATCAAAACATGTATGTACAGATACTTGTGGCAGAAGAACCTTGAACTTTCAGAGCTATTAACACGCTTGGGTCAAACTGCAAAGGAAAACAATGGAGATCATCTGAGCTGTGATGTGTTTGAGGATGAGGATCCAGGTTTAACCATGACACCAAAGTCTGAACACATGAAACCAGCTTTAAACCTGGTTCTGTGTGGGAGGAGAGGAGCAGGGAAGACTTCAGCAGCCGAGGCCATTTTAGGTCAGACAGAGCTTCATTCAGTCTCCAGCTCATCAGAGTGTGTTAAACATCAGGGAGAGGTGAGAGGACGTCAGGTTTCCCTGGTGGAGCTTCCTGCCTTGTATGGAAAACCTCAGGAGGAAGTGATGAAGGAATCACTCAGGTGTATCTCCCTCTGTGATCCTGAGGGCGTCCATGCCTTCATCCTGGTCCTACCTGTGGGTCCCCTCACTGATGAAGACAAGGGAGAGTTAGAGACCATCCAGAACTCATTCAGCTCTCCAGTCAATGACTTCACCATGATTCTGTTCACTGTGGAGTCAGATCCTGCAGCTCCAGCTGTTGTTGACTTTGTAAGAAAGAACAGAGACATCCAGGAGCTGCTTCAGAGCTGTGGAGGAAGATCTGTTGTTGTCAACATCAAGAACAAACAGCAGATCTCTGAGGTGTTGGAGGCTGTGGACAAGATGAGAGTTGAAGGATCCAGATGCTTCACAAAGGACATGTTCACCAAGGCTCAGATGGAGAAGGTTTCACAACTCAAAGCTGAACTTCAGGGTGTCAGACAGAGGAGTGGGATGGGAGGTGATGATGAGAGGCAGAGCAGAGAGCCTCTCAGGATGGTGCTGATTGGGAAGACTGGCAGTGGGAAGAGTGCAACAGCAAACACCATTCTGGGCAAAAAGCATTTCAAACCCAGAATTGCCCCAAAACCACCGACCACGTCTTGTGAAACAGCAACTGGAGAGATTGATGGACGGCCTGTTGTTGTGGTCAACACCCCCGGCTTGTTTGATACAACTCTCTCTGATGATCAAATGAAACAGGAGCTTCAGAGATGCTTCAGCATGTTGGCTCCTGGACCTCATGTGTTCTTACTGGTTCTGCAGATCGGGAACTTCACACCAGAGGAGAAAGACTCTGTGGAACTGATCAAGAGGGTTTTTGGCCAAAAGTCTGGAGATTTCATCATCATTATATTCACCAGAGGAGAAGACCTGGACGATCAGCCATTTGAGAGTCACCTTAAAGATTGTGACAACTTTGTCAAACAATTAATAAATGACTGTGGAGGACGATATCAGGTCTTTAATAACAAAGAAAAATCAAACCGCACACAAGTCCAGGAGCTACTGACCAAAATCCAGACCATGGTGAAGCAAAATGGCGGCAGCTGCTACAACGCTGAGATGAAACAAATTATAAATGAGGAAGAGATGCAGAAGTTAATCAAAAGAAAAGATGAAGAAATGAAAGCGATGAAAAGAACATTAGAAGCAAAAATATCTGAAATGGAGAGAACCAAACGACACGGAGAACAAAGTCAACCTAACCTGGAGGAAGAAATGAGAAAACTGAGAGAAGAACTGGAGGACGTGAGACATAAACAAGCTGAAAAACAATGCCACGTCCAATGACTAGAAGACAGAACATCTACAAGAAATTCACTCAGACAAGAAGTTCTTGAACTCGCACTGTCAGCGGTGTATGATTACGTGACCCTCTGAGTGTGATCTTTTGTGCTGGTTATGACGCCATTTATTTTAAAGTGTCACCTGCAGATGTCGGCTCTGCGTCGCCTCTTTCTCGGCTCTCCAATCAGACGTGCATTGTTGTAACCAGACAGTAGGGATTTAAAGCAGCGACGGTTGAAGGGACAGCTGCAGCCTGATTCGATGACATAGTTGACACTTCCTACCATTGCAGCCAAACTGTCTACTATAGGAGAAAGACTTAGTTTGCCGTACAGTTATTTGACACTGTCATTTCATTTATATTAAATTATACCGTCAGTAGTTTTATGGATTATGAGTATATTTGTTAAAGATACCTCCTAATTTCACTGATTTTTTCCAGTTTATTCATAGACCTGTCAGCACAAACTGTTAACCTCCATCCTCTGTGTATTGATGAAACACGACGCTGTCCGTGGTGCTGAAACAGACACGGTATACAAACTGATTGATTTGATATTAAATTGTCTCTAAAGCAAATATCAAGAGCTCTCTGCCATTTAAAAAACATTTCAGAACAGATTCAGTTTCCTGAAGTAGTGAAGTAGCCGTTGTTGGAGTTAAATGTTGCTTAGTGATCTTTGATCTCCATCACTATGGCAACGCACTGGTATGTATACGGACACCGCAGTCATCACTTCAACCATCGCTGCTTAAAGTCCCTAATGTGATCACTGTTTTGGAGTAATAATCATATATTGTACATAAGAGTAGTCCTGGTGAGAAACTCCTGTTTATGCGAGGGAGGCAGGTAAGAAGTCTGTATTTTCTTTCCTCTTTTTTTTTTCTTTTTGTTGATGGTAAGTTAGTTGTTTATATATGAAGCTGTGTAAGTGATGTGCAGTTGAATGGCACAGTGGTAGTGTCGTGGTGCCATTTTGCATCCCAGCGCTTTTCGTCTCTTTGACCAGCAGAGGTCGCCATTGAGCTCTGATTTGAAAAGCAAGTAATGAACCACTTTTTTTAAAACAACTGTGTTGAAAGCTTCACTGGTTCATAAAGCTTAACTTCGCCGTCACTATATGTCCCTCACTTGTAAATTACTTTGGATAGAAGCATGTATAGAGGTGGAGCGTATGTGTAGAATATTAATTAGAATGACTGTTTTGTTTGTGATTGGTGAATAAATTTGTTGTTTTTGGACTGAAATCTGCTGTGGCACTGGTCGTCCTTGGCAAGTGATGGCAGACAGGAATCATTCAAATTCCCCTGGCAGCACATTTTGGCTGAAGACAATGTTCCAATGTTTTCCCTGTAGTTTCCAGATGAAGACTCTGACCTTAAACCACATCATGCCCAGTTTGAGTCAAGCTGGGAGACAATTGTTGCAGGCCTCTCTCATTTCCTGTCATCTCTCCACTCCGATGAAGACAGAGGTAACTCAGAATATTAAGATACGAGCCATCTCAGTGCTCAGGTCTTGCTGTAAGGAAGTTTTATTAGTCAAGTGTCAGGTGCCAAAAAAGAGACAGACAAAAAGGAAATGGGCGATGACACATCTCATTCAGCCAATCACTACCCAGAGAGTAAACCTAACGGATTAAAGCTTTTTCTTTACTGTCTACAGCAGAAGTTGTAATTAGACATGATGATATAATAGAATGATAAAACATATGCACATAGTGTTTAAATAAAGAAATGAAGAGAAGTTCAGCCTTTGGTTTCAAACAAAGTTGTTAACATTCAGTTCAAAGATGAATAGATTATGTCTTATTGACTTAAACCAGATATTGAATAAAGGTCACTGTATGCGTCCAGTCCCCAACTGCTCGTTGTCAAGACACCGAACCGATCATCACCTTGCGTGTTTCCTCGCTGTGTGAATGAAGTGAAACACCTGAGTGAGTCGGTGTTTCCTTTACAGGAAGAGTTGCTTATTTTGATGTGATACCTGGCAGGTATGTGGTCAGGTGACCCCTCTGATGCTTAGTACTTGACATAATGTCTTTCAGTGTGTGTTGGTGAGGATCTCCCGTGGCCACTGTTGTTACCTGCTTGTACAGTTGAACTGTTCGGCCTGAACTCTAAATAGCATTGCTGTGATTTAGTCATCAGTTAACATCTCTTTTTACACTGTTTTTATATGTGTTGTTCGTAAATCTCAATAATTAAGGCATTTACAGGGGCATCACATTTTGTTTCATCAGCATGCATCAGCTTTAGGAGGAATTATTGTCTCTTTTGGAAGCAGCAGTCTGAGACACTAGCATCTGTGATCTGACAGAAGGAAACGCTTCAGTTATCACGTGGAAACATGTGGATCCAAACACAGGAAAACGGTCAGCAGAGATCACAGCAGGTCCTCACCAACACTGCCTGACAGAGCCTGAACTAAACATTAACTCCACAGATCACTGTCTCCAAGACGACAACGGAGCTGAATGAACAACCTGCAGCAGTGACACGAAACGACAACAGTATGTTCAGAGCTCAGACATGTTGCAAACTGTTAACCTGCATTTTATTTAATATGAGTTCTTAATCACAATCACTATTTTTCAGTTAATGGATGGTTAAATAGTTCCACTGTTTGTCCAGCAGGTGGAGCTCTAGTCTTTTCAGAAACGTTTCATGATTTGCATCTTGTTCTTCTCTCATGTGAGTGCTCATACACTTTAAGGTGGTTTAGGATGAATTTAATATTTCATAATGATAAAGTTATATAATATATACTATCTATCTATCTATCTATCTATCTATCTCTGCATATAATGAAAGTGGAGTAAATCTTTACAAAAACTGAAGCTCATTGTATAAAAAAAGCACGAACCATCTTGTCTTGTAATTATGAGTTATCTTATGATAAAACACAATAGACTAATGGGACAGGAAGTACTTTTCAGGTTTTTAAATTTTCTTCTGTATCAAAGTTTAATTAACTTAACTTCAGTAACCTAATGATACACAGCAAAAAGAAGAACAAAAGGCTAAAATACATACATAAATAAAGCTGACAGTCTAAAAAGTAAATATTTGAATATGCAATATTTTAACATTTTCCAAAATACTTGCTTTAAACGCCTCGTGATAATGAGATAATCAGTCACCTGTTTATCTGAGACATTTATTCCCGTCAGAACTTTTCAGGGTTTCCTGCTTCCTTCACCGTCCGCTATATAACGGTTTCTATTTTCACTTTGACACGTTGTGTCGCAACAAGACTTTCAGCAGGTGAGTGAAAACCACTGCAACTACATCAAGAAATAACCAAGTAATTCAACTGAAAGGAAAGTAAACATATATCTGCATTGTAAGTTGATCAGTATAACTTATTATCAAAGGAAAAAACACGGATCATCCTGTATTTCGATTTTCTGATCAGGTACCGTTTATTATTAGTGAATTCATGAACCGACCGTCAGTTAGAGTCAGACATTTATTCTGCTCAATCATGTTCAGGTTAACTGATGTAACACTGAAGTTAAACTAGTTAACACCTAGTTAACATTTTCATTTCTTCCTTTTAGGTTGTTAAACCCAGCAGCTGGTTTCCAGTTCACGAACAGCATCATGGCCAGTAAACAAACTGGTGAGTCTTCTCACACTGTTGTATATAAATATTATTTATAGTATTAATATATTATTCTCTCTAAAATGTGTTGTTGAGCTAAAAGCTGTTTGATTTCCAGAGCTCAAAAAATTCATGAATAAGACATTAATTGGTGATTAATATAAGTATCATTAGTTACTGTAACATTATCCAGAGGAGTCAGGTTCTAGAGAAAATGCATGAACATCTTTATCTGTAAATGGAGGCACATGCTGTTTTCAGTTTTGTAAATAACTGATCCTGATAATGTGTCTGTGGTTTGTCCAGATAGTATGGAGTCATGGGAGTGCCATAAAAAATAATTAATTTAAAAAGGAAAAAGAAAATAACTGGACATATAAAAGTGAATAAACAAAAGAATAAAAAACGATTTTACCCTTCAGCTTTCACTTTCACCCTTCAGCTTTTACTTTCACCCTTTAGCTTTTACTGTCACCACTCAATATATTTTGGCGGGAGCTTTTTTGGCTCAGGCAACAGGGAATAGACACAGACTTTGCAGATGAATTCACCACCTGAAATATGGGAACAATTCTCCTAATGATGATGATGGTTTTAATTTCTATTTCTTTTATTTATTATTTGTTTTAGCACAGAAGAAGCATGCTGATATGTATGTAGGACCCAAACTGTGATTTGTGGACCGTATAGTATTTGTCCGTTGATTCTCTGGTAACCAGTTTAGTAATGAGGTGAGAACCAGAGTTACACCGAGCTGCTGAGGTCCTTGTTACAGCCCTGCAACTGCACATTCAGATGAATCTGTGTGATGACTGTTTTATCTATGAACAGTAGGAATCAAACTGTAATGTGACTTTTTGTGATCGCATATCCCATTGCATCCTAAGAACTTATATGAATGAATATTTTTTATTTTTTGTGCTCCTTACAGTTTTCCTTCTGTTCGGCTTCATGACACTTTACGGTAAGTTAAACTGAACAGATTCATAAATATTCTCATGCATTTTAACATCTACAATTACAGTGTTGTGTAGATACAAACTCACATTTTATTTCAGAGAAATATTTGTCAGTTTAGTTGTGAATTTGTAAGTTTGAGGTTAATAATGGATGATAGATTCTCTTTCTTATAACAAACACTGTAAAAAAGAGAGGCTCAGAGCCTCCTCTCTTCTGATTGGCTCACCGACCTGTTGTTACTAGAGCTCCAGAGAGAAGCGTGAGAGAGGAGATGGTTTTTATATCTTCTTATGGATCAACACTTCAAATAAAACACAGAAGAAGAAGAAGAAAATATGGAGCTTTGAAATCAGTTGTCATCCATCAGGAGAACGATCATGAATCATCACACACTATGATGTTTATCATCATCAGCAAGACGTCACTCACATGAAATGATGTGTTTAATGCAGGGATGGATGCATGTATTTGAGTTAAATACATTTGTGTCCTTTTATCTTCAGTGGTAATGAATGAATATATTGTATATTTGTCTTTTACAGTGACAGCTGATCCACAACTTCGACAGTTGATCAGGAGCATTGCATATTGTTCACCCAGCAGTGAGTTTAACTGAACTGAGTCAGAACTATTCTGCCGCCACATTTGTGATATATGTCTGATTGTATTGTTTTCGCTTGCTGTCTTGTTTTGCTTTTTAGAGTGGGTTATGTACATTTGTATGTTTGTGTCCTTTACAGGGGGCACTGATCTGGAATCTGTGAGGCACAGCATCGCAGAACTAAAGCAATATAACAGTGAGTTTAACCTGAGCTGAGTCAGAATATGCTGCTGTATAATAAGATCTGAATTTATAGTTTGAACTATAGGATTTGATGGACTGATTAAAACACCAACGCTCTGTACTACGAAGCAGGATTTGAGGTTATCGAGGTAACTTCAGGTTTTCAGTCCTACGACAGTGGTTCACTTCTTACCTGGGGAAATCACCAAACTACTGACCAATCAGATCACTGTCATCATTCCTACAGGATCCTGATGGGAACAAAAGAGTATACAATAAAGTGATAAATATTAACAACCAGTAGATGTTACAGCAGACATAGATCAGTGGAATCATTTTGTTGTTTGAGTCTTTCCATGTGTCCGCTCTCTGTGCATTTATTAGCAGCTCTGTTTTAAAACAGAGTTTATCACACTAAATAAATATATAATAACTATTATAGCTTCATTTGAACTGAACACAGATTCTTTAATCTGACAGGATTCCTGACAGTAGTAAATGATGCTTTTACTCTCTTCTTTCTTCTTCTACTACTACTACTACTACTACTACTACTACTACTACAACTACTACTACTACTACTACTACTACTCTCTTCGTAGTACAGGCTCAGTTCATTAACTGAAAATATTTACTGTCCACAAATTAGAAATTGTTTCACTGAGCATGTTTAAAGTGGCCTTAAAGAAGCAGTTACAAAAATACCAGTAGTAGTATATTCAGTTGATATTTTATATAACCAACAACATTAGAATTTTGACATCGCTACCACACTGCCTGTTGGTTTGTTTGCGATACATATGGTTGATTGTTATCGCCTTCGCTTGCTGTTTTGTTGTTGTTTTGCTCTTTAGTGTGGTTTGTGTACATTTGCATATTTCTGTCCTTTACAGGGGACGCTGATATGGAAACCTATGTGGCGCAGAATCGAGGAAGAGCTACTTATTGTGAGTTTTAACCTGAACTGAGTCAGAACTTACGCAGCTGTTTAATTAGAATCAGAATTTACACAATTGAACAGTAGGACTTGAAAGACTAATCAAGACACCTGTTAATTCAGTGAAAATATTTCACTGTCCATAAATTAGAAATTGTTTCACTGATTATGTTTAAAGAAGTATATTCAGTTTATATTTTTATGTTTAATGAACCAAGAAAAAGATGAGAATGTTGTCATAGCTACCTGCTGGTTGCCAGCAGAAAATCAGGAGGAAACAGGAAGAGAGGCATTTTTAAAATTGCTTCATTTCAGTCCCCATTCAACTCCAGCTTGCAAGTTCTGCTTTTAATTTTCAGTTATTGCTTCAGCTTTGTTTCAGCAAAGGCATTCAGTTCCAGCATTTTTTCTGCAGGAAATCCATTTTTCTAGGTTGTGATTTATATTTTTGATTGTATTGCTTTGTTTGCCTATTGTGTTGTTTTGCTCTTTAGAGTGGTTGTGTACATTTGTATATTCTGTCTTTCACAGGGAAGCTGAAGGCTATGAATCTAGGAGCCAACCTAGATTAGTGAGTTTAAACTGAACGAACTATTCAGAACTATTCTGCCTTGTTTTAATTGTAGATCTGATTTACAAATTTGAACTGCAGAATTTGCACATCAATTAAAAAACCGCAGTTCAGTTTTGCGACGAATATTACTGGAATAATTTTGCCTAAAGTACTTTAATTTCACAGATGTATTGATTGAGTGACAGATTCACTCCAAGTTCAAAATTTAAAGAAAACTGTTGATTTCCTCACTCGTAAATCCAATTTGAATCTATTTCTTTAGTAATCAAGTTTGTTTTTGCTAATTTACTGTTTGCTTTCAGTGTGGGAAGAGATGAGGAAACCCACTCTGTTACATTTGCCGAGCTAGGATTCTGATCCTGGTGGCCGCTGGTGAGTACTGGAATTTCAGATTTGTAACTTGGTTTGCCTTTCTGTTTTATTAGTGTGAATAAGTCGGATCTATGAGAGTATGGGGATATGTAGAGAGATTAACTGAGATCAGTGTAAGTTGCGGTT
This sequence comes from Seriola dumerili, assembly GCF_002260705.1. Lineage (NCBI taxonomy): Eukaryota > Metazoa > Chordata > Actinopteri > Carangiformes > Carangidae > Seriola > Seriola dumerili. The sequence goes on from NW_019175175.1 coordinate 23,356, forward strand.
GAATCATACCTCAAAAGCTAGAGGCAGTAGTGAACTGCATAGAATATCATGCTTCTTTAAGAATACAATGTGTGTCCCCACCGGTTCGATTTTGGGTCAACTGCTCTTTAGTTTTGTTATAATACCTGCCTGCAATACTGTCGGCGTGAGAAGGTTCAAAGTCTTCATGAAGTATGTGAAAACCGTGAATGAGAATAAGTTATGTACCACCATCAGCGACCAATGGGACCATACTGTTTTAATAAACTAGCACAGAAAAGGCCATGGTTGGTTTATCGACCTAGAATAAACTGTTCTGGATCCCAGTTACAAGAAATAAAGAACTACGAAGTGTAAAGTCTCAGCGCAACGATGCAGCCTGTCTCTGTTATCATATTTGAGCTTGCGCTGTCCCAACTCTACTGACAGCTTGGTGTGCTGTTGCTATATTGTCGTCCATGATCAGATTAAAGTCACAGGAGATAGTTTGATATTGTTTATTGCAATGGGGAAACCATCCAAAGACTATTCACATTCACACTTGGTCATCATGTTTTGTCATGAAGTGATAGATGGTTTGTGGACTGACGAGCCGTTCTTCATTTTTTACAGAGGAGAAC
>NW_019175175.1:23979-32775 GCF_002260705.1 Seriola dumerili
AGATCAGTGGAATCATTTTGTTGTTTGAGTCTTTCCATGTGTCCGCTCTCTGTGCATTTATTAGCAGCTCTGTTTTAAAACAGAGTTTATCACACTAAATAAATATATAATAACTATTATAGCTTCATTTGAACTGAACACAGATTCTTTAATCTGACAGGATTCCTGACAGTAATGATGCTTTTACTCTCTTCTTCTTCTTCTACTACTACTACTACTACTACTACTACTACTACTACAACTACTACTACTACTACTACTACTCTTCGTAGTACAGGCCTCAGTTCATTAACTGAAATATTTACTGTCCACAAATTAGAAATTGTTTCACTGAGCATGTTTAAAGTGGCCTTAAAGAAGCAGTTACAAAATACCAAGTAGTATATTCAGTTGATATTTTTATATAACCAAGAAAACATTAGAATTTTGACATCGCTACCCACTGCCTGTTGGTTGTTTGCGATACATATGTTGATTGTATCGCCTTCGCTTGCTGTTTTGTTGTTGTTTTGCTCTTTAGTGTGGTTTGTGTACATTTGCATATTTCTGTCCTTTACAGGGGACGCTGATATGGAACCTATGTGGCGCAGAATCGAGGAAGAGCTACTTAATTGTGAGTTTAACCTGAACTGAGTCAGAACTACGCAGCTGTTTAATTAGATCAGAATTTACACAATTGAACAGTAGGACTTGAAAGACTAATCAAGACACCTGTTAATTCAGTGAAATATTCACTGTCCATAAATTAGAAATTGTTTCACTGATTATGTTTAAAGTGGACTTAAGAAGTATATTCAGTTTATATTTTTATGTTTATGACCAAGAAAAGATGAGAATGTTGTCATAGCTACCTGCTGGTTGCCAGCAGAAAATCAGGAGGAAACAGGAAGAGAGGCATTTTTAAAATTGCTTCATTTCAGGCCATTCAGCCTCCAGCTTGCAAGTTCTGCTTTTAATCTTCAGTTATTGCTTCAGCTTTGTTTCAGCAAAGGCATTCAGTTCTCAGCATTTTCTGCAGGAAATCCATTTTCTAGGTTGTGATTTATATTTTGATTGTATTGTCTTTGTTTGCTATTGTGTTGTTTTGCTCTTTAGAGTGGGTTGTGTACATTTGTATATTCTGTCCTTTACAGGGGAAGCTGAAGCTGATGAATCAGAGCAACCTAATAGTGAGTTTAACTGAACTGAACTATTCAGAACTATTCTGCTGTTTAATTAGATCTGAACTTACAGAGTTTGAACTGCAGAATTTGAACATCAAATTAAAAACCGCAGTTCATTTGCTGAAATATTTACTGAATAATTTTGCCTAAAGTTACATTTAATTTCAAGATGTTTGATTGATGACAGATTCACTCCAAGTGCAAATTAAAGAAACTGTGATTTCCTCACTCGTAAATCCAATTTGAATCTATTCTTTAGTATCCAAGTTGTTTTTGCTAATTTACTGTTTGCTTTTCAGCTGTGGGCAAAGAGATGGAGAAACCCACTCCTGTACATGTTCCCGAGCTAGATTCTGATCCTGTGGCCCCTGGTGAGTACTGAGGGATTTCATTTTAACTTGTATTTGCCTTTCTGTTATATATTAGTGTGATAAGTCAGGATCTATGAGAGTATGGGGATACTGTAGAGAGATTAACTGAGATCAGTTTAATTGGTTTGAATCATACCTTCAAAGTAGAGCAGTGAGTGAAAACTGACCAAGAAATATCATCTCTTATAAGCAATACAATGTGTGTCCCCCACGGTTCGATTTTGGGTCAACTGCTCTTTAGTTTGTTATAAATGACCTGCCTGCAAACTGTCGGCGTGAGAAGTCAAGTTTCATGAAAGTATGTGAAAACCGTAATGAGAATAATTATGTACCACCATCAGCACCAAGTAGACCATACTTTTAATAAACTAAAGCACAGAAAAAAGCCATGGTTGGTTTATCGACCTAAATAAAACTGTTCTGGATCACCAGTTTACCAGGAAATAAAAACTACAAGGTGGTAAAGTCTCCAGGCAACATGCAGCCTGTCTCTGTTATCATATTTGACTGTGCTGTCCCAACTCTACTGACAGCTGGTGTGCTGTTGCTATATTGATCGTCCCATGATCAGATTTAAAGTCACAGAGATATTTGATATTGTTTATTCATGGGGAAACCATCCAAAGACTTTCACATTCACACTTGTCATCAGTGTTTTGTCCATGAAGTGATAGATGGTTTGTGGACTGACGAACCGTCTTCATTTTTTACAGAGGAGACCCAGTGCGTGTCCTCTGATGAGAAGGAAGAAGACGGATGCATCAAGAACCCAGCAGATGAGTCAGCTCCCTTCTCTGCTCCTTTGATGCCAGTGTTTCTTGCTTTCCTGGGTCATGTTCAGCAACTTCCCCAGTCAAAGTCTAAAAGTTGCAGTTAAGATGGACCAACAGTGACTGTTGAGCAGCTGCATTCAATATAAACTTTCCTTGTTGAACATAAAACAACACAATCCAGGCAGCATTAGGCTGCTTTCATACATATACTGGTAATAATGGAAATAAATGCAGATTTTTTCAGGAGACAAGGTTGCCAACTTTGCTCAACTCTTGATCTTCAGATATAAACATTGAGATCAGATGAGTTACCAAATAAACAATGAGAAATTAATGACCTGAAAAACAAATTGTTAATACAATCAGGAGAAATAACAAATTGGAGAAAAACAAGAACAAGAAATCAACTGAAACTGGAACTGCAGAAACCTTTGACCCAAAGAAACAAAACACTGACGCACATGACAGATTGGCAATATGAGGTTTAATTTAAGAAGAAATGCAGATAGAAGACACGTCATAAATACTACGACCACTAGATGGCGCCTCGTACATACCATGGGTCACATGAACCTGCTGCACAGACGACCTGTTTGTAACTGATTCATGACAAACTTGTGTGATTCACATTTTTTTAAATTAGTTATTGATTGATTTTGACATTTGATTCAGTAATACAATGTGTTTTGTTGAATTAATTTCAGTTTTTAATCAACAGTTAACGTTATTTCAACATGTTTATCATTTTATCAAAATCATTTTTTATCCATTTATCCAGTTTAAGGGTGATATTAATATTCAGGACTTAATCATATGATTATTTTTGATAGTAGTGGGCGATATCGCTGTATATGTGAATTTATATTGTGGTATTTATATATATCATAGAGCAGATTTTCTCTAGGATCAAATGAGAAACTGTTAAAAAGGTAAAATGAACAAACTTGGCTGACTGAGAGACTTGAATACACATGAAGGTCACATCGAATCACATAAATATCCAATAAATCAGTCGTCTTGACTGAAACACTCAAAGATGATTTTAAAAGTATTTAAAATAAAATATGAGATAATCTCTGACAGACAAATGTATATCGTCAAATGGTATGTGTCATGATATCACCAATGCCTAATGATTTGATTTTTATTTTTTGAATTACAAATTTTCAGTTTTTACTACTTATTGTTTGCTTTTGCATTTATGAATTAAACCTGATAACCCTTAATGTGTCCTTGTGTTTTTGAATACTTGAGTATTTTCCGTGAGTCTCTTCCTGATTGATTAAAACCAACATTTGTGTGACTGCAGCTCAAGTTTTAAGGTTCATTTTCAGGAGACCTGAGAAGAAGAAACAGTCAAACATCCAGACAACCAGTGAACAAGAACTAAAACCAGCCAGTCAATAATGAAGGGGAAAAATAAGAACATACAACAACTGCATTATAGCTGAAACTAGTTCTGTCAACATCAGTTTCTATTTGGAAAATGAATTTAAGTAGTTATTGGATCGTGTGGTAAATTATTTAAGTAGGCTATTTATGAAATTTGTCATTCGTGATAAATGCACTATGAAGAACAGAGCTGAAGTAATGATGGGGTAGTGTGAAAACACAGTAATTCTCCATAAGTGTGCAGACATAAAAGTTGACTCACCAATTCTGATTACAGAACATAAGAACTACAAACTACATGAACATAAATTCCACAAAGTGATGACAGGCCTGTTAAAAAAGAAACCACAAAAGAACCATTAAAACAATACTATAAAACTAAAATAAAGTTCATGTCATGTGTGTGAACTTCTTCAATCTTCAAAGTCAGAAAAAAATGGAAATTTAAAAAGGGAAAGTAAAGAGTTAATATGAATTAATGTCACAGTTTATTACCTAATTCATGTATTTTTTTATGGATTTAATGGTATTTTAATTTGTTTATCTAATCATTTATTTATTTGCCATCTACACCCCCAGACACGGTCGCGCGCTATCTTCAGTGATGTGTTTTAACTTCCGCAATATAACGGTTTTTATTTTCACTTTGCCACGTTGTGTCGCAGCAAGAATTTCAGCAGGTGAGTGAAAACCACTAAAGAAAAATAACTTATTAAACTAAAAGTAAAGTAAATATATATCGGTGTTGTAAGTTGATAAATAGAACTTATTAAATGAAAACGCACGGATCATCTTGTATTTTCTGATCAGGTTCAGTTTATTATCAGAGTGAATTCATGAACCGACCGTCAGTTAGAGTCAGACGTTTATTCTGCTCAGTCATGTTCAGGTTCAAGAGTAAATTCATTAGCTGATCTGAAAACAGTGATCGATGTAGAAACTATATAGTGTATGTTCAGTGTTTCACTGTGAACTGCTGCAACACGCAGCTGAACATGTGAAGTCTGTCAGAGAAGGAAACGGGCTTCATGTGTTTGAGGCGGAAATATACCCGAACATCAGCAGTCGATGAAATGAACAAAGCTCCGTAAATAGAAAAGAAGGAATAAAGCTGCAAAATGCGAACTGATGGGAGAATTGATTAAGCCGATTTAACGCAGAGGATTTCGTCACAAACTGATAATCAATCACTGGCAGGTGAGAGTCTGTCAGAGGCGCGAAGGAGGATTTTGCGTTCAGATCATTTTGGGAACGTAACTTCTGTAACTGAGCAGTAAACAGCTTTTTACTCACTCTCACTTTAAACTGAGGCAGAAATACTTGTACATGAGAGTAAATGACTGACAGCTTCTTATACTGAATGTAAAGTCGAGGTGAAGGAAGAGGCTGGAAATGAGGAAGACGGAAAGGCGGAAATAAAATGACGCTATGAAATGAGAAAAACTTAATTTACTGATTATTGTTTGACTTAATAAGTTAGAGGCGTCTGATGTTTTAATGTTGAAACTGAATCAACTTGATTCACTTCCACTGAGCTTGTTTTAATCACAATAACTTCATCAACTGAGCAACAAACAGCTTCAACCTGTTTCTGCCACAGTATGAGGCAACGAGCCTCTTGTTCAGAGCGGAAATAGCCGACATCCATCTGCCTGTGTTACTGCCTAACCAGAGAATCTGTTTGACTTTCCTGTCTGTCCTCTTGAACTGTACATGTTTATCCGTCGACAGTCTCGTGAAAAGAGCTAACAATGTAGATGAAACTACCTGTTAAATGAAGGATTGTTATTATTAAAGAGATATTTTCCAGTCTTTTGCTCTGTATTGAGAGTGTGATATGATTTCAGTCAGTCGGCTCTAAAATGTCTGAAATGACGACAGTTAACTTTTCTCTCTTCAGGTTCTTAAACCCAGCAGTTGGTTTTCAGCTGATTTAGTCTCTGATGTTTCCAGCAGAGCGACGTCATGGCGACAGCAGGATCAGGTGCGTCCAGTCAGACTTAAATACTCAGGATAACAGCATAAAAGAACTACAGTATATCCTCTGTCTTATTCCTGCACTAACAGTAATTTGGTCTCCAGAACTGCATGTCCATCTCTGCTGAACAAGATGTTTTGGATTCATCATTAGAACCATCATTAACATTCCTGCTGACTTGTTTACTGATGGATTAGACAGCAGAAATAATTTTTGTGCTGAGTCATTCCTAAGTTGAAGTTTCTTTTAATCAATAGTTGCAGGTTGTGTAGAGCCGGTTCCCTTTGTTTGGTGACTTTCTTTGATAAAACAAAAAGATAAAAGATCAAAGACGAGATAATAACAATTAATAGTAATACAGTATTAAACTAATGGTCAAAAGTTCTTCACTTTTATGCCTCTGCCAGAGCCGCTTCATGCTTAATTAAAAGCTTCATGTTAATTAAAGATGAATGTTGTGTATCTTTACAGTGACAGATGATCTGCAACCAGTGAAGCGCAGCAGCAGCATTGAATTCCTGCCTCCTTACAGTGAGTTAAACTGAGTCTGAGTCAGAATTACTCTTCTGTATTTTAACTTCTAGAATTAAAGTATTTGTAGTTGGTGGCTTTGAAGTTATGTTTTATTTTATGTACGTGAATATTTGAAAGATCACTGGTGAATTTCCAAGTTTTAAGATTTTAACAGCAGGTAACAGCAGAGACAGATTGTCATGTTAAAAAAGTAAAAAAAAGTAAAAAGTAAAGTAAAAGTAAAAAGTACAATATTTTCCTCAGACTCAAGTGAAGTACAAGCATGTGTACTTGAGTTAATGAGTATTTATTTGCATTCGACCCCTGTGCATTTTGGATGAAGTCTACACAAATATTTTCTAATTCACTGTTTTGATTTCAGTGTCTGAGCTGAGGGTTGTTCTGCTGGGGAACAGCTGGTCTGAGAGGAGTTCAGTGGGGAACTTCATACTGGGAGCGACTGAGTTCAACACTGAGGAAGAACCAGCCCGCTGTCAGAGAGTCAGAGCACAGCTGAAGGAGAAACAAATAGTTCTTATCAACACCCCAGATCTGCTGCATTACAACATCTCTGATGAGAAACTGACAGAACATGTGGAGAACTGTGTGAGTCTCTCTGATCCTGGACCTCATGTGTTCCTGCTGGTTCTACAGCCTGAAGACTTCACTGAGGAACAGAAACTGAGGCTCTGCAGAGTCCTTCAACTCTTCAGTGATCAATCATTTGATCATTCACTGGTTCTGATCTCAACACCCAGAGGGAAGAGTTCAGGTTCCATTGAAAACGATATGCAACATCCACCATTAGGAGACTTTATCAGAAAATGTAGATCCAGGTTGTTGTGGCACAAGAACCTTGAACATCAACAGCTGTTAACACATCTGGATCTAGTGGTGCAGGAGAACAATGGAGATCATGTGAGCTGTGATGTTTTCAAAGATGCACCATCAGTCTCATGGAGAGGTCATCAAGGAGAAGGAGTCAGTGTCAAGCTGGATCCTGCTGAAGCTCCAAGTAAGTGCAGGAACAATCTTTATATTTCATCAATACAACTCATCAATTATCAGCTTTGAATATTGAGTTAAAGGTGTTTTCAGTTAATTATGTTTTATTGTTATAGGTCCAGGATATCCCATGTCAGGTTTATTGTCTTCAACAAGAAACTATATCCCCAACTGTAAGTACACTTCCAAATGATCATCATCAGTTAGAGATCTAGGAGAAAGTTGATTTACTGTGATTAATATTGATTTTATTTTTTAACAGGGATGACACCTTGGTCTACATCACAGACTCCTTCATCAGTCCAAATAAGCACAAGCCACCAGTGTAAGTGAATTAATAATTATCAGACAAAAGTTTCAGTTTCAACTCCTCACTTTGTCCACTTTTAATCAACTTCCTACAAAATTATAAAACATGATTGAGATATTCACTCAGGTCCCAGTTTAATAGGTAAACCTCGTTAAACTAATTAGATCTAATTGCACTTTTAAAATTGTACAACAATAAAATGTACTTTTGTTATTTGGCCTACACTCCAAATGAGCTTGGCTCTGGATTGTTGTTGGGCTGTCTTCAGTGACATGTGTAGGTCATGGACAGTGGACAGATTAGTTTTGATCAAACTACCTGCAGTTTCCTAGTATCTGAACTCAGGTTCACTCACCTGTTGACACCAACTCCAACTTGTGACATTTCTTCTCTGTTTTCTTTCAGTGTCTGAACTCAGGATTGTTCTGGTGGGAAAAAGTGACGACAAAAAGACAAAGCTGTGTGACTTCATCCTAAAGAATAAGAGTTCTCCTCTCCTAAAACAACGTGAGGTCATCAGTGGAGAGTGGAGAGGAAAACCATTAACAGTGGTGAAAGCTCCAGACATGTTCAGTCTGTCTGTGGAGACACTGATAGAAGAGGTGAAGAAGTGTGAGACTCTTTGTTCTCCTGGACCAAATGTTCTGCTGCTGTTAGTGAAACCTTCTGATTTCACTGAGAAGAACAGACGAACACTGAAGTTCATCCTGAGTCTGTTTGGTCCAGATGCTTTTAAACACTCGATGGTCATCATGACAGAGAAGAAGAGAGGAACACGATCCACTGTCAACCAGCTGCTTCGAGACTGTGGAGGAAGACTCTACAACATGTTTGAAGATAAACACCAACTGTTGATGGAGAAGATTGAGAACATTGTGCGTGAAAACAAAGAAACCTTCCTCACCTTCTCTGAAGAGCCTGAACACATGAAACCAGCTTTAAACCTGGTTCTGTGTGGGAGGAGAGGAGCAGGGAAGACTTCAGCAGCCGAGGCCATTTTAGGTCAGACAGAGCTTCATTCAGTCTCCAGCTCATCAGAGTGTGTTAAACATCAGGGAGAGGTGAGAGGACGTCAGGTTTCCCTGGTGGAGCTTCCTGCCTTGTATGGAAAACCTCAGGAGGAAGTGATGTGATGAAAGGAAATCCGTTTCAGGGTGTATCTCCCCTCTGTGAATCCTGAGGCGTCCATGCTCTTCATCCTGGTCCTTACCTTGTGATGGTCTCCCTCTCACTGATGAAGACAAGGCGAGAGTTAAGACCATCCATGAACTTCATTCAGCTCTCCAGTCAA
>NW_019175175.1:32800-73181 GCF_002260705.1 Seriola dumerili
TACAAAAGCTGTACAAACATAATACAGCTCAAGGAACAACATATAATCCTCATCATCATCTCGAAAACAAACTAAATTGGACCATGTTCATAATAAACTGGGAACAGCTACAGTGTAATGTATGAGATAATAAAAGGAAATGCAATAGATTCAGACAGAGAAGATATATGAATGATAGATAATAGATAGTTGGTGTGAAAGAACAGACTGTGGACGCTGACTGATGACAGAGAGTCATCAAAGGCGAAGGCACATGGAGTGAATCCAAAAGCTTTATTGATCACTCTGGACATAGAAACAAACCCCACTTGTGTGTGATCAACCATCTCAAACAGAAGTATATATGTTAAAGGAATAACTCATCACAGAATAAGGATAATATTAGTGTTTTGTGTTCCATACTGTAATACACTGTTAATACTTAGCAGCAAACAAGTCTAGTGTAGTCAATCATGCCCAAAATGAACCACGTAACAGGTGACTGCATAGCTGCAGTAAGAGAGGAGGAGGTATATTATACAGATAGGAAATGGACACAAAACACTTCTGATACTCGTTAAGGAAGAACAGCAGGAGTTAGGACAAAATCAGTCCTGCTGCATGGAGTGATTTCATTAATGACACGTATTCAGTTTAGTTTACTTAGTTTGGTTATAGAAAGTGTTTAATTAGAGAAAGTGCTACACACAATCAACACTGTTCTTGTCATCTGTCACTTAAGTCCAACTAACTTCATCCAGATTTCTCCATGTCTCTCCTTTTACACAGTTCCAATGTGTTAACAGCTCGTTGAGTTCAAGATCTCTTGCCACAAACTGTACTACATCTGATACATGTGTTCCTAAGTGGATTGCTATGTTTTCATGAAGCCTGCTGCTCCCTCTGGGTGTTGAATCAAGACCATTGATGATCAAATGATTGATCTACTGAAAGAGTTCAAGGACTCTGCTAAAGCCTCAGTCTGGTTCCTCAGTGAAGTTCTTCAGCTGTAGAACACAGGAACACATGAGTCACAGAGCAGAGAAGATCTCACAAGTCATTCTCACATGTTCGTCAGTTTTTATCAGAGATGTGGTGATCAGAGATCTGGGTGTTGATGAGAATCATTGTTTCTCCTTCAATGTCTCTGACTCTCTGACAGCGGGTCTGGTCTTCTTTAGTTTGAACACCAGTTCTCCCAGAGTAAGTTCCCACTGAACTCCTCTCAGACCAGCTGTTCCCCAGCAGAACAACCCTCAGCTCAGACACTGAAATAAAACAGTGAGTTAAAAATCTACAAACTAGAAGGGTATATTAAATTCCATCGTTGATTTACAGTGGACAGCACAGAAACTCTAACTGAATTAAAATGTTAAGTTACCTACTGACCTGCAGAACCACTGATTGTAGATGTCAAAATAGATTGAGACATTTATAACTCCAAACAACTTCAGTTTAACTTACTGTGCGGTGCATGGAACATCAAGGCTGCCTCTCTTGCTCCACATCGTTTCAACTTAGAAAAAAATAAAACATAAATTCGTTGTCCCACCAACCCTGCATTAACTCTGTCAAACGCTTTCACACATGACTGATACAAGGATTGACAAACGTCTCCCTGTTCTCGATGACTGTACGTAGCTCAAGCCCAGTCATCTGAGTGCAAGCTGTTCAAGTCTCCGTTTTCATCTGCGTTCAAGACGCTAAGAAGAGTTGCTGCAAGTGTATTGTCTGAACTTTTGTGTGTGGAAGTGTGTGTCTGATGAAGTTTGAACACAATGTAGTTAATCTAGTGAAGTTCATGTTGGTGATATGTAGTCTAAGTTGTAACTAAGCGTTAGCAGCTACTAGCGGTCAGCTCGGCTTAACTAACATGAAGAGTATTTGCCATACTGCTATTGCCATTGAATATGCTATTACAGTTTGGTTGACGGTGATGGCAGATGCACCGTTGGTTTTCTTATGTTAAGAGTTGGTGTTTTATATAGTTTAAGTGTAGACTGAGGTATAGAGTCGTGTGCGTTCAACTGACAATTTGTAAAATTACCACAAGCCAGTGTTTTCCATTAGGATTCCTCACAAAACATTACACATACTTATGCTAATTTGTAGCATCTGATCAGGCTAAACGTGTTAACACAGAGTACCCTAATTATTATGATTATTCCTTCATTTGAATTTCCTTCCTATAGACACACAGACTCAAATTTATATATCTGCACTTTTGAAAATAAAAAAGCGGCATACAAAACTGCTGAGAGAAACTGCTTCAGAGGAGTTTTACTGCGCCACCTGAAACTGCACATTACCATCCAGACAGACTCACTTCTGGTTCCACCAACCAACTTTTACACTCTCTGTAAATCAATGAACTAAATAGGAAGCAATAATTAGAAAACACCAAAAACAAGGTAAACCTTAATCTATCTGAGAACACAATCAAAGTGGTATCAACAACCAGGAGAAAGTCACACTTCTGTAAGGTGGACTGAAAAAATCTTCGTCCATTATCAAACATAAATCTACAACACACACTGACCTGAAATAAAATTGGTTTGTACCAACCACCACAAAACTCTGATTCTACATTTAAAGATATCACAGAGAAATATCGATCAGTCAGTTTCAGTTTGACTGTACCTTCGATGTCTTTCCAATCTTCTAAGCCTCGGTTGATGTAAAAATTTTATATCAATTAATAAGAAATTAATTCACATGTGATGTATAATAACCGACTGTTAAACACACATGACTGTCAGCCCCACATCATTGTTCTGTCTCAGCTCTTAGTCCCCCTCCCCTCTTGTTTGTAGGGTGTGGCCTCTCTCTCCCAGCTCCTGGCTTCATTCCACACCTGTTCACCTGTTCACATCCAACCATCAAGTAACCAGTTTCAAGAGGCTGCTCTCCACTCCCACACATTGTTCGTCTGCTCTTGTATAATGCCTCACAGCCCTGTTCCGAGAACGTTCCATTAATCCATCCCAACCCCAAATACTCCAAATAAACTCACTGAAATATCTAAAAATGTGAGTTTGTACCATCCACCTACAAAACAACTATCTCTACATGTTAAAACACAAAGAATATTTATCAGTCAGCGCTCTCGTCCTCCTACATGAACGCTTAAGATCTGCCGGAGTGACCGTTCATCCAGGGTGAGATTTGACGGAAAGGAAGATTTTTCTTATTTAAAAAAACTATGTCATAACACATCAGGAGCACTCTGTTAAATAACTTGGACCAATGTCTCCATGTCTACCAGTATTGACAGTTCACTGGGGTGAAGAGAGTTTGTTAAAAATTCTCAGCTGGTTGGTCTGATTAATATGCGAGATATTATATTCATGGGCAACACACCAAATTACAAAACGGTAAAAATTAACCCACTTATGATCGCTGAGCCGGAACTCCTCCAGCACAACAATTCATCAATATACAGGCCTTAAGAGAAAACTAAGCCAGAGTGTGTCCTGCCTCTATGCTTGGGCCCAGAAAGGTGCTGTTAGGATGAAAAGACTTAGTTATATTAAGAAAACTTCCGGTGCAACCTGAAGAAAGCTATCATCAAAGAAGCTACCGAGGTACCAGAATGATCAAATACTGACGAATGTTTACAGATTATATCTTTGCTGCCGCTTCTTATTAATTTGCATCAGACACCGTAACGAGTGAAACATCACAAATCCACAATTAAATAATGCAGATGACAGGCTGCGAGGCCTGAGTCCCCTGTTCGCCACATTAAGTGTGAATTAAAGAATATAACCGGCGTTGAAAATGAAGTGTCTAAAGTTTGTTTCTGAAAGCAGTCCTCCAAAACTAAGAAAACCTTTCCTCTATAAGTAGATATGTGCTGTGCTTGTTGGGTGTGCCAGCTTGGGCAGTGTTCCTTGTAGGTGCGGCAGCACCAGAATGTATGGGATTCAATAGGACCAGGAAGTAAGTGTCTGGACCCCAAACAAACATTTCATACCAAGACAAAATGTGGTTTTTACCCTGAGTTACTACTTTGTGTAAACTTTATCCTTGTGACTCTGGAGACCATTCACATGCACAAAAACCTCTATAAACACATTATTAAGTAAGGGGAAACTCAGAAAGTATGACAGGTCCCTTAAACCACTTTCACAGCCTGACTTACAGTTTTATCTGCTCTGGTCCAACCAAGTCCATTAACCTGCATCTGTGTCAAATCATCTGAGACACCACCTCAGTACTGCTGGACGTCTTGCTTCACTAAAACAGACACAAAGAGCAGCCTGATCTGTTTCAGTGGTTTGTTGTGACACACTGCTGTGGAATATGACGATCATGTGCAGTAAAAATGAGGTCAGCAAATCTGAAGCAAACTCCATCTATTTGGTTCGTGAATCAATTATTCCTGTATTTCCAAGTATGTCGGGACCAGGTGAGTTCCTGGGTTTACACCTACAGTGACAGCACTGACATTCACATGACTGGGAGATCTCACAAAGTTAATTAATCAATTAACTTGAAAAACTTTAGAATTAGAAAACACAACTCAAGTGCAACCTTAATCTATCTAACACAATCAAGCGTGGATCAACAACAGTGAGGCAGTCACAGCTTCTTTAAGTGGACTGAAGAGAATCTGTGTCCATATCAACATGAAACTACACATTCACACTACCTGAATAAAATGTGATTATTGTACGCAACCACCTACAAAACTTCTGCATTCTACATGTTAAATACACAAGAGAATATTCATCCATCAAGGTTCCAGTTTGACTTAACCTGCAGCTCTGACCGAGCCGGTGCCTTCTTCAAACTGTAGTGACACAGAATATGAGGGATAAAAATTCACTCATTCACATGTGATAGTATAATGATCCTGACTGTTAAACATCACATGACTGTCAGCCTCCACATCATGGTTCTGCTCAGCTCTAGTCTCCCCACTCCCCTAACCATTCTGTTTGTGTGGTGTGGCCTCTCTCTTCCCAGCTCCTGCTCTCATCCACACCTGTTTCACCTGTTTCACATCCAAACCATCAAGTACCAGTTCAAGAGGCTGCCTCCACTCCTCACCACATTTGTTCAGCTCTGCTCTGTGGTAGATATGCTCACAGCCACTGTGTTCTAGCAGACTTCCATTAATCCAATCCAACCCCAAATATCCAAATACTTCATGAAATAAAAATGTGTGTTACCAACCACCTACCAAAAAACTCTTATTCTACATGTTAAAACACAAGAAAGTATTCAATCAGTCAGTTCAGTTTGACTTACGCATCAGACATGTGTGAAAGATCCGTGGAGGTGATGCTGTGGTGAAACAGAAAATAGATATATCATTTTCATTCCACATGATTCTTAATAAGTCTTTTAGCTTCAAACCTTCCCATGGACTGTTTGGTGTCCACAACCCTGATTTAACTTCTGTTACAGCTTAACAACTGATAGATTTCTTCCTCTGCTCGGTCGAACTGAGTTGATTCTCTGATTCTGATACTACGTATGGAAACGCCTCTGATGCTGCCAAAATACGAGATCTTATGCGAATCAATTGAGTTCACGGGTCTATGCAACCGATCAGATAAAACCACGTCTCTATTTGATAAAACTTTATAGCTTTCACACTCACATAAAACAGCAGAAATCATCGTCTCTCTTCACTGCCTCTAACATACAGAGTCTACACAGAAGTTCACAGCCACTGGCTAGCTACATTATGAGCAGTGCGAAGAAGAATTGATTTCTTGTAAACAGAGTAACGGGTCAGCCGTTGCCGCAGGTCACTAACAGACGACTGTGTCTGCGGTTCGACCCAGATGCTTGTCACAACTGGACCAAGGACCTGTATACCTGATAACATCTATTGACAATATTATGATTGGGCTGCAAACCTTTTCAGTCTCACAAACAGGTGAGTTCCTGGCGTTACACTGGACAGGTGACCACGTCACTACATTACACTGAATGGGCACCAATTCACAAAGTTAATTAATAAATTAACTTGAAAAAACTTAGAATTAGAAAAACACAACTTAAGCTGCAAACCTTAATCTATCTGAACAACCAAATTTTTTTTTCTTTCCAAAATTTTGGGAAATTCAAAAAAAAACAAAAAAAACCCCCAGGGAGGAAAGTCACAGCTTCGTTTAAGGTGGACTGAACGAGAAGATCTGTCGTCCCATTATCAACATGAACAACCTTACACCATTCACACTGAGCCTGAAATAAAATGTGAGTTATTACCACCACCTACAAAACTCATTCACATGCTTAAACACACAGAGAATATTTCATCAGTCAGTTAGTTTGACTTACCGCAGCGACCAAGCCCCTGCTTCTGCCACTGGAGGACAACAGAAAAATGAATGGGATTAATTCACGTCATTATCACCATGTGATGTATAATGATCGCCTGTTGAAAACATAACATGACTGTCAGCCTCCTATCATTGTTGTCTCAGCTCTACGTCCCCTCCCCTCTTGTATGTGGTGTGCTCTCTCTCCCAGCTCTGGAATTATTGTGTACAGTTTTTAATTGTTTAAATTGTTTGTTATATCTCATCATCCATTAGGAGAACTTTCCCATTGTTCAGGTTTGTGATTTATCCTGTGACTCTTCCTGTCGCCTACGAGCCACAAAAATCCTCACCAAAAGCTGATTCATGTGTGTAAACCTGCCAAAAGCCAGTTGATTGACACTTGAAGGAGTAAGCAAAGCAATTGGTAAAACCAAAAGCAAAGGGTAAAGCATTTTTTATACTTAATTATTCACTGTATATATTTTCCAGTTTATTTTTCCAACTCCCTGTACTCCATACCATTCTCCACGAACTACAGACACAATGAATTAAAATAAATTATTACTAAAAGCCGAGTTCTCCGTGCACAATTAAACATGCCTGTTATTTTCTGTGTAAACTCTAACTCCTCTGGGATAATGTTAAGTAAATATGATATTATATAATGAACTGTCGTTATTATAAAATATAAATATTTGACTTGAAAATCAAATTGAATTTCAATGAAAGAACAAATATTACTGAAATAACTGACTTATAACACACTGTTGAGTCATATGTGATGTCATTACAACTTGAGACAGGACAAACGGTTGTTTCTGAATGAGTGTAACAGGAACATTGTGGAAAACAGTGTTATAGACTGATGAAGACTACCAGGACTGTTCAACCGCCACCAGAGTCGCTAAGGTGACGCCGTGGAGAACACAGACGCTGTGGATTTAACAGTCTAAGGAAATGACTGTTACACCAGTTCTTACTGTGTTTACTATGATACATCAGTTAACCTGAACATGAATGTGCAGAACTTCCTAATTATTGACACAACTTACAGATTCAAACCATTCCAGTTCAACAACTCAAAACTGGAAATCCACGTTGTGTTTGTTGAGACAAGAGCCTCTTTCCTGATACTGAGGTAACAAGGAGCTAACAAAGCTGCTTTCCATCTCCAAACAAACCGGTCTCTATAGTGCCGTTTTGTCACAAAAAGAGCAACGAAAATTCCTTCTATCACAAACTTAAATCATAGATAAACTAAAAAGGCCACTTTTGCACCGGTGGGTTTTGTAGGACGGATGGGAGAAGCATAAGTTCGCAAACGACTTTCAATTTTTGACAAAAACGATTATTTAATCGATAAAACAAGCAAACACAGAACAAAGAAAAATTCCTGTGCCTCTCCCCGCTCCGTAAAAAAACCATTTGCCACCCAGGTGCATGACTGGTCCCACCGTGCGCTTACCTATATACAACCTACGGTGCCCTCCTTACCGTGCCCAAAGAAACAAACAAATAACCAACAAAAACCCAAACTACAAAAATGATAACTAAACAGAATACTAACAAATTAATCAATAATTAAATCAAAAATAGAATAAGAATCTAAACACTAAACTAAATAAACACCAAATAGCTCCACCAGTCCTGTGCGCCAAGTGTGTTCAACACCGTCACAGCAGGTGTGCAGCCGAGGTGTCTCGGGCCAACTCCCTCTGTCAAGCAGTTCAGAAATAAAATCTCACAATAGTGCTGAACATAAACAGTTGTGCTGCTGCAACAACTTTCCTGCGCCATCTTCTCTTGCAAATATTCGCTAAAGAGGAATATTTTGCGGGTAACTTGCTGCTCAGACGAGATCTATTTTTTTTAAAAGATAATTTGGCAACCAAACCTTCATTTATTTTTAGAAAACAAAAAGAAAATACTCTCAAAAATAATCTGTCGGGCCAATGTCATTGGTGCGGGTCAGCGTTGGCCACTGATCTGCAGCCAGTCGCACCGTGTAATCGGTCCGATTCTGATATTCGTTGTATTTCGCGCCTCAAACACATCGAGCCCGTTTCCCTTCTCTGACAGACGTTCCTGTCAGCTTGCGTGTTGCAGCAGTAAACATCGGAAACACTGATCATACACTATTATATTTTCACATCGATCACGTTTCAGATCAGTATGATTTAACTCTGATAAAAACTGAAACCTGATCAGAAAATACAAGAATCCGTGCGTTTTCATTTAATACGTTCCATTTATCAACTTACAACCGATATATTACTTAACTTTTAGTTTAATTTGTATTTTTATCATACTAAGTGGAAGTTCACTCACCCACTTGAAAGTAATTCTTTGCCCGACACGACGTGGCCAAAGTGAAAGTTAAAAACACCTCCCTCTTCTTCTTCTTCTTCTTTTTACGGTATTCTAAGGCGGTTGTAAACCAGAAGTAATAGGCGCATTAGCCACCTTCTGCTCCGGAGTGCGGCTCAGAGATTAATTTCTGTCCTAGTGAACTCAATGAGGACTTTCTCGCTCTGCCCATTAGTAAATCCCATCCAAATGGTATGTTTTTGAAAGTTTTGGTGGAAACCGTTTCATTGAAATTCACCC
The DNA here is from genome assembly GCF_002260705.1 of Seriola dumerili. Taxonomy (NCBI): domain Eukaryota; kingdom Metazoa; phylum Chordata; class Actinopteri; order Carangiformes; family Carangidae; genus Seriola; species Seriola dumerili. The sequence continues at coordinate 41,668 of NW_019175175.1, forward strand.
CTTCAGCTCTTCCTCTCATGGACTTGTCTCTCTAGCTCATACATATCATATTGTTATATTACATTGTATTGTGTTTCCTCTGCCTGTAAATATTCACACAAGCCGGTTGGGGTTTTTTCCTATCATTCGATTGTGCTGTTTAAATTGAGATGACCCCTATTCTGTTGCATATGGCCTCCTCTCTCTTGAGCTACCAATATTTCTTATTGTTTAATCTGTACAGAGATTCCCCTTGTTTCTGTGTTCCACTTCCCTTTGCCATTCTCTATGCTGTCATACAAATTAATTGCTTTAGACTTCTGCTTTACTTAATGGGATTTGCTGAAAAATATTGTTGATGAACAAATCCACTTTCCCTCTCTCTGCCTTCCTAGCTCCAGTCAGCCACAAATCTGTTTGTGGTCGTCCGTGCGTTCAAGCTCTGATCACCCCTACTGTCGGCTACCATCTTGAATTTATTACCCCCATATCTTCTGTTATTTTTTACCAGCCCTCCGAAGCTAACCTCTTGCCCTGTACCTTAGTTTCCCAAACACTCCTCATCACTACGTTTGCAGGACGTTGTTATTTATGTCCTTTGAGACTAACCCAGTAGTCAGTCATTAACTATTCCTAGTTTCTAAGGCATCTCTCCCCCGAGGACTTGTAGGGCCGAGACAGGGGTGTCTTCACTGCACCACTACACTGTCTTACACCTTGGGCTTGTACTTGTCCACTTTTCCCAGCAGAATCTTTTTAAGATGAGCATATACGACACTTCCATAATCTAACACAGACCGGATCATTGTCACAGAGATAGTTTTAATGAAGAAAAGCTTGTCCCTATTCCACCCCACTTAGACACCTCATGACATTAAAACCTTCTGACATTTTCACAACTATTTTATCAAATGGTCACAATCTATGTTAACTTTGAATCAAAAGAAATCCTCTTCAGTATTCTTCTGTACATCTGCAGTTTACTTCAGCAGAACTCTTTTCCTTGTGAAGATCACAATTTATATGCAAGATTATTTCTTTCCCTTTTCCACAAAGCTCCATCATCAGCAAAAAGAGATCTGCCTATAGTCTGGTTGAATCTGAGAAAAAAACACAGAAAAAACACCTCATATTGATTTGATATTTTACTTCCTATCCTTTACTTGGACAGCTCTACCTTCCATAAAATCCTTCATCTCATGAACATCATCCTCTTATATATAAAATAACTTATCAGTGGACCATCCTTCCACATCATGTCATATGTTTTTCTAACATCAAAAAAGACTCTTTATTAGCTTGTGCTTTTCTAATCTCAAGCAAAGTATCGTGATAATTCATTAAAATTGATCCTCTTTTCTTTAAAATGTCAACCATTCAGTAACTATCTTTCTATGATCTCACACACATTTGATGTGAGAGCAACAGGCTTATAATTAGAGGCTTAGATCTTTCCCAGGCTTCCTTACAGGTCTTATTACAGCCTCTTTCCGGCTTTCAGCAGCCTTGCTTCCTCCCACACTCATTATAAAAAGCCAAAGTTTCTTTAATGCCCCATTATTGAGGCGCCTCAACATTACATATCATAGCTCTTTACTTCATCTAAAGTAAAAGGACAGTTACTTGAGTGTTCCTCCAAATCCATACTCCTTTCTAATGCTCGTAAGTGTTGTCTCTTTGTTATTTCTCAAATGCTTTTGCCATCACCTGTGACCTATCCCTGTCTGTAACTGCCACTTCTCCCTCAGATTCTAAAACTGGATACTCCCACTCCTTCTATTAACCCCCGTTCTTTTTTATCATACTCCACACATCTCCTGTTGGAGTTGTTCTTCCAATCTTATTACAAAAGTCTTGCCAACTCTCCCTTTTTGCTTGTCTAGGATTCTCTTAATACAGCCTGGGCTTCTGAACCCAAACTAAGTGGTTAAAGTGTGTCGTCTTAAAGGCCTGTTCTGCATTCATACAGCCACTGCTACACTTATCTGTCCATCCACAGCACAGCTTTCTTTTTCATTTCCCTTTACTTTTTTGGAATTGCCTCTAAGGCTGCTCCAAGGATTTTTCCAGAGGACTCTCATTTAAGTCTCTATACCCTGCTTTCATCAACTACTACTATTTTATCTTCACTACTTACCTTCAAACATTATCCCAGTCTGCCTTTTCAAACACCCACCTTCGTACTCCGTGTGGGATACCCTTTCTGCCTCAATATCCACTGTTGAATTACTGGATAGTGGTCACTCCCAACACAAGACTCCTCCCATATTCCCAACTACATTTCATGGCCAAAGCATCAGACACCGTGCAAGTCCAATATAGATTCATGTCCTTTACGCACATCTTCCCTGGTGCCCTTCCATCATTCAAACATACCAAGTCTTTCGTTGTCTGGATGTTTGACTGTTTCTTCTTCTCAGGTCTCTTGAAAAAAACAGATTTGAATTCTCTGAGATAATCTGAAAAATAAAGTTACTAAAACTGGAGTCAGTTTGTTTCAGATTTCACAGATGAATATAATGAACCTTGAAACTTGAGACAACCAATCAATCAGGGAGAGACTCACGGAAACTACTCAAGATTCAAAAACAACAAGGACACATTAAGGCGTTATCAGGTTTAATTCATAAATGTAAAAGACAAACAATAAGTAGTATAAAACTGAAAATTTGTAATTTCAAAAAAATAAAAATCAAATCATTTTGTTATCATATCATGATACATACCATTTATAGTGGCCAAGCCCACGCTTTAGGCCCACTGAGGTGCTCCACCAACGATTAGTTAATAACGCACATTTTCACCTTCCGATTAAATGAAATATTGTCCATTCAGTACTTGCCGGTTGTTTAAATTGTCCATTCTATTCCATGTAGTATTTCTTTTCCATTCAAGCATTAATAGTCCAACAACAGTCACAAATTCAACAACTCAACTGCAGCTCCTCTGCCTTGAGTTTCATGTCACCAGGTGAATACAGAGTAGGTCGGTGAAGTGGTGTGTGTGTGAGTCGGGTTGTGTCAAAAATCTGTTTCCCTTTCCGGGTGGCACCTGAACCTTCACACAGGTTAGTTCCTACTTATAGTAGATGTCTTAATTGGCTCCTAACACACCCGCCTAATTGTAAGTGGTAGACAAACATTACAATTCAACACAATAATACAGGAGCCAAAGTTTGAAAATCTCAAATATGTATCCTGAGTATGCAAATAACATCATTCAATACCCCTCTTGTATAACTAAGCAAAGCTTAGTTACAGGTCTCTCAATAATGTTGCTTTAGTCTGTAGCTGACAGAACGCACTAGGGCCCCTTTTGTCAGAAAAACCTCCAAACCCTTCAAGAGGCCAAGAACCACGTGAGCTGAATGAATCCATGATGACTACTACATCACCAGAACTAACTCAACCTTTTCCTCTGGTTCCACTTCTTCTCTCTTTGCAGCAATGGCAACTTATAGCTTCCCGGACCCAAGCGCTTCAGAACATTAGATATGTTATGAATCTGCCTTCCATCTGTGTTTCACATACATTATCAGTCATGATCAAAAGTCCAGCGCCAAAGCTGGTTTCCTTTCAGAAGCAGGAGATTATTTTGGTGTGAGGCTCAAGTCATTTGATCGTCAGACAACTTGGTGATTAGGCACGACTCATTAAGAATTGCTTCTACTTCACACATGACAGCGTGGAGTCCTCATTCATCCAACATCTCTGGTGCAAGACTGACTTGAGTACACGTCTACTATGCGTATCATGCGCTCCCCAACGCACCATGATGAAACCCGCTGGTGCGATTGAACAACTCCACCTCAATCGCCAGCCGCTCATGAAGCTCCTTTGAATCTGCTCATGATTCAATGCAGCAAAGAGCTCTCTACAGTTCTCTTTCCGCACCACGAAGTTGGTTCCATTGTCTGACTGATATGGACGTACTTGACCTCTCCTGCTAATTAAACCGACAAGACAGACATTTATACATGCGTTCAGTCCTCAAGGGAGTTGGCCACCTCCAAATGAACTGCTCTACTTGCCAAGCAGGTAAATATCACTCCATATCGTTTGTAAGTTGTTCTGCCTTTCCTTACTTCCACAGTCCAAAATAGTACCACTCAACATTGGAATGGTGGTAGATCTGGGCTAATTCTTTCCTTAGGAAGGTCTGCCATCTTCTGCTCCATAGTCTCTTCCATTAAAGCGCGTCTGCAAAAGCTGCATTTGGATATGATCTTCCTCCACAGCTGAGTTGGCTAATATCCAAAACTTCCTCCGCAGTGCCAGACAATTATGGTTTCGACCACTGTGGATCCCCAATAACCTGCTGATATCTTTGAAATAAGCATAGAAAAATTGCTGCTCTTTGGAGAGGATGATGGATGATTTACCTCCAAAGCATTGCTCCCTTGCTTAACCTCTCTCTCCAACTCGTAAGAGTCCGTCTTCCAATATTGGATCCAGCTCTGATTAGATGGAACTTTAGTCTGCTTACTGTTCTTCTTTCAGATCAATCAGGGAATATAAATTTCTCGTCCTGAAATCCTTTGTTGTCTGGAACCATAGCGAATGTTGCCAACTCTGCCTCCACCTATCATTTGCACCTCAAGATGTTCCTATGCTTTGATCGCAGTCTTTGATACTCTTATGATTTGAGCTATTTACACAGGCCTCCCAAACACTTTTCTTTGAACGACTGCTTGTTCCAACAAGCATTCTCTTTCCTACCGGAGACAAACACGCTCACTGACACCTTGAGATTTTCCAGTCTGAGAAGTAATTCAAAGTTGATCAGTGAGAGAAGGTGAACCGTGACCAACAACTTCACCAAGCATCCCTTTTTTAAAACTTTTTTTTTTCTGGGGGGGGGGAATTTTTCTTTTCCGCCAATTCCCACTTGGACATCACCACATAATTTGCTGGCCAAGTCTTTCTCGACTTCACAAAACTTGGACCCTCCAGCCCAAACTATGGTTTTGCAGAAGTCTGACACCTTTTACTCCTCTGAGCAGCGTCAGCAGGGTTTCCTTGGAGCAACATGTTCCACTGCGGAAGGGCTTGATAAACTTTGGCTTTCCCTTAGGTTGTTTTATATCCTGTTCGCCAACAAATGTTATGGAAACGTTTGTCTTCTATTGATGTACTTCAAAGCTGAAGTGCTGTCTTGTCCAAAAACACAGATTCATCAAAGTGAAGTTGAAGCTCTGACTTTAACACCACATCCACCTAGCAAGCCAGAACTGCAGCTGTTATTCCAGTCGTGAATATTTACAAGATTTTAATGGTGTACTCTGGCCTTTCCTAATTAAGAACGCAACATGAGCCGATACTTTGGAGTTCTGCAGGCCTGATGTAATTACAGTGCCATAACATCTTTACTGGCATCTGCAAAATGATGTAATTTGCCTGTGAGAGGTGCCCAAAGTCTTGCGGCTTTATGCATCTATCAACTCTGAACGATGCTAACAACTCCAATCTGTCCAACCATCTTTTCCACTGACTTTCGATATCTGCTGGCATTACATCGTCCATCCACAGCTTCTCCTGCAGAGCTCTTGTTGCATGATTTTGCAGACAAAGTGACTGGTGCCAACATAACCTAAAGGGTCGCTACACTGAGTCGCTGTGACAACATGCCAACGTTCTGGTTAGACCTTGCTGCTTCACTTCCAACTGAACTTAATAGGAGTCTGACTCGACGCACCAAAGCAGACCTAAAGCTCTCCATAGGAAACTGTCTCGACCATGATCTCAGCTCTTTCAGAATCTTTAACCCGTTGCTCTTTCTGCATTGTCTGCAACACTGCCCGGACTGTTGCAATCCATTTCTCCAAAATGAAACCACCTCGTTTTACAGAGAAGCCGAGAGATCTTTATATCTGGATAGCCTCCTTTTTTCTGAGCCCGGCTCATCAAACCCAATCATCCACATAAAAGTTGTTGACAGCTTTGAACAGTCTCAGCCAGAAAGTCAGACTTGTTCGTCATCAGCAGTCCGCCTCAGCGCTGATAACCAGCGCAAACTGGTGATGATAACATGCTCCAACACAATGCACCGTCATCCCTGTAGTCCTGAAGCTCTCTGCTCATGTCCCCTTGTGACCACCAGAGAAAAGCGCAGAAAATCCGATTCCTTTCTCAAACCTTCACCTGTGAAACATAGCCTTGTATGTCACCATTAAGCTGCTACAGGCTCCTGCCTGAATCCAGTTGAGTAACTCCACAGCAGTGAACTGGTAAGGTTGTCCTTGCAACAGTTCCCATTTAATGATCTCCTTTTAAAATGTTGCACCACAAAGTCAAAATACCACTCGTAAGGAGCCTTTTCATGGTGATAAACACTGTGGTGTGATGTACCAATAAACTTTCCACTTTGCAAATCTGCTGAGGAGCTGCTCCGCATATCCTTTATTCTCAATAACCCCGTGAGAAATGCTTGAAGTATTCTTGTGCAGTGTGGGGTTACTGACAAACCTTTTCCTCAATCCAAGTATCCTTTGTTTTGCCACTGCAAAGTTGTTTGGAAGTAAGAACATAGTTTCTTAAGAGCAGCTTCAGGTTGTACCTCATCATTCAGTAGCTCATGCAGAGGATTCCATGACTTCCAAAAAACTTAAGTCTCTCGAGACATTTCTTTGTCCTCTAGAGGTTTTTTCATCAAGAATCAGCATATACTGATTCTCAGCATGATTCCCAACGTGAGACACTTGAATCCTGTTTCACCACAAAGAGGAAAAGCTCCATTCAAAGACTGCTGCCATCCACTTCCAGTTAAAGGGCCAGTTTGACTAACCCATCCCCAAACAACTGTTCTATAGCGTATGGGCTATCTCCCAACAACTGTTGACAATTTCCCAATGTTCCAATAACTTGGGAGCGTTGTTCCTATCACATGTCAACATTTCGTTATATACTTGGAATAGGACTATTCGACAGATGAGGCCACCTTTTAACATTTGCGGCCAGTAAGCAATACTTGTCTGCTGTGACTGACTTCTTCTGTGTGAGGAACTTCTGGAGAGATAAATAAGTGTTTTTCCTCAAGACCAGAACCTTCCAAACCCGAATAAGGAGTTGCAGGAACAACTTTGTCCGTCCATTTTTTCAAAAGGAAAATGGGTTCTTCTTCCCTTGTAATGTTCAATTCTGCATCAAGATCTTCTGAACAGAAGTTAAGCGTGAATCCAGGGTCCAGAAAACGCATATCGTCTGTATGAACCTCACTTCCCTTGGTGGACTGTAACCTTCACCGCACCAAAGAGAATGCAGCGTCCTTTCCGCCCCTGTATGCCCACATGTCTGAGGAGAGTTATGTTCTAGACTCCACCAAAGGAAGTGAGGTCATACAGGACTATGCGTTTCGACCCTGGAATTCAGCTACAATTCATAAAAGTTCAGAAGATCTTATGCAGAAAGTTGAACATTACAGGGCACAAAGAACCCATTTTCTTTTGAAAACCAATTGGGACAGGAAAAAGTCTGTTCCTGACACTCCTTATGGGTTTGGAGCTGTGTGCGTCGTTGCCGGACAAACAACTTTTATCTCCCTTCCAAGTCCTTCACACAGAAGAAGCATGCCAGTCACAGCAACAAATTGCTAGCTGCCGCAAATGTTAAAAGGTGGCCTCATCTGTCGAAAGTCCAATTTCCAAGTATAAACCCAGATGTTGACAATGTTTGATAGTAACCAACGCTCCTATTTTATTGGATACCATCTGGAAATTTGTCAACATTTTGAGAGATACGCCCATACGCTATAAAGAACAGTTTTGGAATGGGTTATCAATGCCCTTTAAACTGGAATGAAATGGCAGCAGTCTTGACATGGACTCCTCTGTTGTGGTGAACAGTATTTCAGTGTCTAACTTGGAAATCATGCTGAAGATCAGATTATGCATGACTTTAATGAAAAAAACTCAGAGGACCAAGAAATATTCTCGAGAGGACCTTGAATTTTTGAAGTCTGGAATCCTCTGCAGAGCTTACAGAATGAGAAGTACACCCTGAAGCTGCCTCTTAAGAAACTGATGTTCTTCTTCCAAACAACTTTTGCAGTGGCAAAACAAAGGAATACTGGATTGAGGAAAAGTTTTCAAGTAAACCCAACACTGCACAAAGGAATTCAAGCTTTCTCAACGAGGCGTTATTGAAAAGATAATGCGGAGCAAGCTCTCAGCGAGCATTTGCCAAAGTGAAAGATTGGTACATACCAACACCACAGGTTTATTCATCCCAGAAAAGGTCTCCTTGACGCAGTGTAGTACCTGTCTGGTGCCACATTTTAAAGGAGCATCATTAAATGGAAAACTGTTCAAGACCCACCTTACCCAGTTCACTGCTCTGGTAGTTCCTCACTCGATCAGGCAGGAGCCTTAGCAGTATGGTGACATACAGGCTATTTTCACCAGGTGAAGGTTTGCAGAACAGGATCAGATCTTCTGCGCTCTCTCTGGTGGCCACAAAAGGGACATGAGCAAGAGCTTCAAGGACTACAGCGATGACGGTTGCATTTGTTTGGAGCTGTATTCATCACCAGTTGCGCATAGCTTATGCCTGAGGCGGACTGCTGATGGAAACAAGTCTGACTTTTTCTGCTGAGACTGTTCAAGCTGTCAAGCAAAACTTTTATGTGGATGATTGTTTATGAGCCTGGCTCAGAAAGGGAGGGGCTATCAGAATCATAAAAAATCTCTCGAACTTCCATTTATGTAAAAAGAGGTGTTTTCATTTTGGAGGAACATGGATTAGCAACAAGTCGGCAGTGTTGCAGACAAAATATGCAGAGAAAGAGCAACGGTTAGCAAAGATCTGCAAAGAGCTGAATCTGCATCGAGACATCTCACTATGGAAAGAGTGTTAGGTCTGCTTGGCCTGCGTCGAGTCAGGACCCTCCTTTAAGTTCAAGTTGGAAAGTGAAGCACAGTCTCTAACCCAGACGTGCATTGTTGTCCACAGCCAGCTCAGGTACGACCCTTCTAGTATGTTACTGCACCAGTCACTTTGTCTGCAAAAATCATGGCAACAAGAGCTCTGCAGGAGTAAGCTTGTGGATTGGACGATTGTCATCGCACCACGAGAACACTCGAAAAGTCAGTGGAAAGGATGGGTGGCAGATCTGGAGTTGTTAGCATCGTTTCCAGAGTGATAGTGCGATAAAGCCGCGAAGACTTATGTACACCCCATACACAGGAATTGAATCATCTCCACGATGCCAGGCTGAAAGATGGTTATGGCAACTGTAACTTAACATCAGGCTGCGCAAGAAACTCCAAAGTACGGCTCCATGTTAGCGTTCTTATTAGGAAAGGCCAGGTTACACCATTCAAAATCCTGAACTATTCCACGACTGAAACTAACAGCTGCAGTTCTGGCTCAGGAGATGTCTGATGTTAAGTCAGAGCTTCAACTCACTTGATGAATCTGTGTTCTTGACAGACAGCTACTTACTTTGAAGTCACATCTCAAATGAAGACAACGTTTACCCATAACATTGTGCGAAAACAGATTCACAGCATAAGAGAAGTTTCAACCGGCTTCCCAAGTGGAGACATGTTGTCTCCAAGGACAACCCTGCCTGACGCTGCCTCCAGCAGAGTAAAGGCGTACAGAGCTCTCTGCAAAACCATAGTGGCTTGGAGTGTTCCCAAGTTTTTGTGGAAGTTTGAGAAAGGGACTGGCCAGGCAAATTGTGGTGATGTCCAAGTGATGCGGACATCCAGAAGTTTAAAAAGGATGCCGTGGTGAATGTTGTTGGTAACGGTTCACTTACTGCCACTGATCAACTTCATGAATATTCTCAGACTGGAAAATTCTCAAAGGTGTCAGTGCTGGTTTGCATCCGGCTGAAAGGAATCTGTGGAACGCAGTTCTGTTCAAGAAGAATGTTCGAGCTTGGTAAATACTCAAGCGTAAAGAGATCCAAAAGACTGCGATGCAAACATAGGAACATTTTCTTGATGCCAAATCGATTCTGGTGAGGGCAGACGGCAATCGATTCGCTATTGTCCAGCAACAAAATTTCGAGGACAAATTCTTCCCTGTGTCTGAAAGAAGAACAGTAAGCAGACAAAGTTTCCATCTATAAGCTTGATCAATATTGGAAGACGGACTCTTACGATGGGAAGGAGAGTTAAAGCAATGGAGCAATGCCGCTTGGAGGTAAAACATCCACTCATCCTCTCTTCAACGAGCAAGCATACTTTCTATGCTTATTCTCAAAATACCCACCAGTTATTGGTCACAGTGTCGAAACCATACATTGTTGCACACCCACGGGGAAGTTTTGGATTACTAGAGCCAACTCAGCTGTGAGATAATCATATCCAAATGCGCAGCTTTGCAGACGCATTTATGGAAGGCTATGAGCAGAAGATGCAGACCTCTAGGAAAGAATGAGCCCAGATCTACCACCATTCCCAATGTTGTAGTGGTACTATTTGGACCTGTGGGAAAGTAAGGTAAGCCAGAACAAACTTACAAACATATGGAGTGATATTTACCTGCTTAGGCAAGTAGAGCAGTCACTTTTGGAGGTGGTCCACACTCCCTTGGAGACTGACGCATGTGTATAAATGCTCTTCGTCGGCTTCTAAGCAGTGAGATTCAAAGTCGTCGCATACCAGTTCAGACAACTGGAACCAACTTCGTCGGTGCGAAAGAGAATTAGAGAGGCTCTTGCTGCATTGAATCGATGAGCAGATTCAAGGAGTCTCCTCATGCCGCTGGCATGAGTGGAGTTCAAATCCACCAGGGTTCTCATCATGGTGGCGTTTGGGAGCGCATGATACGCATAGTAAGACGTGTACTCAAGTCAGTCTTGCACCAGCAGATGTTGGATGATGATGGACTCCACACTGTCATGTGTGAAGTAGAAGCAATTCTTAATGATCGTCCTATCACCAAGTTGTCTGACGATCCAAATGACTTGGAGCCTCTCACACCAAATCATCTCCTGCTTCTGAAAGGAAAACCAGCTTTGCCGCCTGGACTTTTTGATCCATCTGATATGTATGTGAAACGCAGATGGAAGCAAGTTCAATACATATCTAATCTGTTCTGGAAGCGCTGGGTCCGGGAATATCTGCCATTGCTGCAAGAGAGACAGAAGTGGAACCAGAGGAAAAGGAGTTTAGTTCCTGGTGATGTAGTAGTCATCATGGATTCATCAGCTCCACGTGGTTCTTGGCCTCTTGGAAAGGTGTTGGAGGTTTTTCCTGACAAAAGGGGCCTAGTGCGTTCTGTCAAGCTACAGACTAAAAGCAACATTATTGAGAGACCTGTAACTAAGCTTTGCTTAATACAAGAGGGGTAAATTGAATGATGTTATTTGCATACTCATGTACATATTTGAGATTTTCACATTTGGCTCCTGTATTATTGTGTTGAATTGTAATGTTTGTCTACCACTTACAATTAGGGGCCGGTGTGTAGGAGCCAATTAAGACATCTACTATAAGTAGGAACTAACCTGTGTAGGTTCAGGTGCCACCCGGAAAGGGAAACAGATTTTTGACCACACCCGCACTCACACACACACACACTCACCGAACCTACTCTGTATTCACCTGGTGACATGAAACTCAAGGCAGAGGAGCTGCAGTTGAGTTGTGAATTTGTGAACTGTTGTTGGACTATTAATGCTTGAATGGAAAAGAAATACTACATGGAATAAATGGACAATTTACAACCGGCAAGTACTGAATGGACAATATTTCATTTAATCGGAAGGTGAAAATGTGCGTCAATTAACTAATCCGTGGTGGAGCACCTCAGTGGCCTAAAGCGTGGGCTTGGCCACTATAAATAGTATGTATCATGATATGACTAACACCTAATGATTTGATTTTTATTTTTTGAATTACAAATTTTCAGTTTTTACTACTTATTGTTTGCTTTTGCATTTATGAATTAAACCTGATAACCCTTAATGTGTCCTTGTGTTTTTGAATACTTGAGTATTTTCCGTGAGTCTCTCCCTGATTGATTGGTTGTCTCAAGTTTCAAGGTTCATTATATTCATCTGTGAAATCATTGAAACAACTGACTCCAGTTTTAGTAACTTTATTTTATCAGATTATCTCAGAGAATTCAAGATCTGTTTTTTCAAGAGACCTGAGAAGAAGAAACAGTCAAACATCCAGACAACGGAAAAGACTTGGTATGTTTGAATGATGGAAGGGCACCAGGGAAGATGTGCGTAAAGGACATGAATCTATATTGGACTTGACACCGGTGTCTGATGCTTTGGCCATGAAATGTAGTTGGGAGATATGGGAGGAGTCTTGTGTTGGGAGTGACCACTATCCAGTAATTCCAACAGTGGATATTGAGGCAGAAAGGGTATCAACACAAGGAGTACGAAGGTGGGTGTTTGAAAAGGCAGACTGGGATAAGTTTGAGGTAAGTAGTGAAGATAAAATAGTAGTAGTTGATGAAAGCCAGGGTATAGAGGACTTAAATGAGAGTCTCTGGAAAAATCCTTGAGGCAGCCTTAGAGGCAATTCCAAAAAGTAAAGGGAAAATGAAAAAGAAAGCTGTGCTGTGGTGGACAGATAAGTGTAGCAGTGCTGTAAGTGACAGGAACAAGGCCTTTAAAGACGACACACATTTAAAACCACTTAGTTTGGTATCAGAGAGCCCAGGCTGTATTAAGGAGAACCATAAGACAAGCAAAAAGGGAGAGTTGGCAAGATTTTGTAATAAGATTGGAAGAACAACTCCAACAGGAGATGTGTGGAGTATGATAAAAAAGAACGGGGGTTAATAGAAAGGAGTGGGAGTATCCAGTTTTAGAATCTGAGGGAGAAGTGGCAGTTACAGACAGGGATAGGTCACAGGTGATGGCAAAAGCATTTGAGAAATAACAAAGAGACAACACTTACGAGCATTAGAAAGGAGTATGGATTTGGAGGAACACTCAAGTAACTGTCCTTTTACTTTAGATGAAGTGAAAAGAGCTATGATATGTAATGTTGAGGCGCCTCAATAATGGGGCATTAAAGAAACTTTTGGCTTTTTATAATAGAGTGTGGGAGGAAGGAAGGCTGCTGAAAGCCCGGAAAGAGGCTGTAATAATACCTGTAAGGAAGCCTGGGAAAGATCTAAGCCCTCTAATTATAAGCCTGTTGCTCTCACATCAAATGTGTGTGAGATCATAGAAAGAATAGTTACTGAATGGTTGACATATTTAAAGAAAAGAGATCAATTTTAATGAATTATCCGATCATTTGCCTTGAGATTAGAAAAGCACAAGCTAATAAAGAGTCTTTTTTGATGTTGAGAAAACATATGACATGATGTGGAAGGATGGTCCACTGATAAAGTTAAAATTTATATATAAGAGGAATGATGTTCAATTGGATGAAGGATTTTATGGAAGGTAGAGCTGTCCAAGTAAGGATAGGAAATAAAATATCAAATCAATATGAGGTGTTTTTTCTGTTGTTTTTTTCTCAGATTCAACCAGACATAGGCAGATCTCTTTTTGCTGATGATGGAGCTTTGTGGAAAAGGGAAAGAAATATCTTGCATATGAATTGTGATCTTCACAAGGAAAAGAGTTCTGCCTGAAGTAAACCTGCAGATGTACAGAAGAATACTGAAGAGAGGAATTCTTTTTGATTCAAAGTTAACATAGATTTGACCATTTAGATAAAATAGTTGTGAAATGTCAGAAGGTTTTAAATGTCATGAGGTGTCTAAGTGGGGTGGAATAGGGAGCAAGCTTTTCTTCATTAAAAACTATCTCTGTGACAATGATCCGGTCTGTGTTAGATTATGGAAGTGTCGTATATGGCTCATCTTAAAAAGATTCTGCTGGGAAAAGTGGACAAGATACAAGCCCAAGGTGTAAGACAGTGTAGTGGTGCAGTGAAGACAACCCCTGTCTCGGCCCTACAAGTCCTCGGGGGAGAGATGCCTTAGAAACTAGGGAACAGTTAATGACTGACTACTGGGTTAGTCTCAAAGGACATAAATAACAACGTCCTGCAAAAGTAGTGATGCAGGAGTGTTGGGAACAAGGTACAGGGCAAAGAGTTAGCTTCGGGAGGGCTGGTAAAAAAATATACAGAAGATATGGGGGTAAATAATATCAAGATGAGCCCGACAGTAGTGATCCCAGAGCTTGAACCACGGACAGACCACAAACAGATTTGTGGCTGCTGGAGCTCAGGAAGGCAGAGAGAGGGAAAGTGGATTTGTTCATCAACAATATTTTCAGCAAATCCCATTAAGTAAAGCAGAAGTCAAAGCAATAATTTGTAATACAGCAATAGAGGAATGGCAAGGGAAGTGGAACACAGAAACAAGGGGAAGATCTCTGTACAGATTAAACAATAAGAAATATTGGTAGCTCAAGAAGAGAGGAGGCCATATGCAACAGAATAGGGTCATTCCAATTTAAACAGCACAATCAGAATGATAGGAAAACACCCAACCGGCTTGTGTGAATATTGTCAGGCAGAGGAAACAATAATACATGTAATTACACAATATGATATGTATGAGCTAGAGAGACAAGCTATGAAGGAAGAGCTCAGGAAGGTGGAGATTCATGACGTCACACTCAAAACATTGATGGATTTACCTAATGGGCAGAGCAGAAAAGTCCTCATTGAGTTTCCTAGACAGAATTTAATCTCTGAGCCGCACTCCGGAGCAGAAGGTGGCGGTAATGCGCCTATTACTCTGGTTTACAACCGCCTTTAAAAACCTAAAAAGAAGAAGAAGAAGAAGAGGGAGAAGTGTTTTTACTTTCACTTTGCCACGTCGTGTCGCAGCAAGAATTACTTCAGTGGGTGAGTGAACTCCACTTAGGATCGATAAAAATAACAAATTAAACTAAAAGTAAAGTAAATATATATCGTTGTAAGTTGATAAATGGAACGTATTAAATGAAAACGCACGGATCATCTTGTATTTTCTGATCAGGTTCAGTTTATTATCAGAGTAAAGTCATTAGCTGATCTGAAAACAGTGATCGATGTAGAAACTATATAGTGTATGTTCAGTGTTTCACTGTGAACTGCTGCAACACGCAGCTGAACATGTGAAGTCTGTCAGAGAAGGAAACGGGCTTCATGTGTTTGAGGCGGAAATACAAACGAATATCAGAATCGGACCATTACACGGTTGCAGGCTGCAGATCAGTGGCCAACGCTGACCCGCCACCAATGACATCTGGCCCGACAGATTATTTTTGAGAGTATTTTCTTTTTGTTTATCTAAAATAAATAATTTTATCCAAAATTATCTTTAAAAAAAATAGATCTCCGTCTGAGCAGCAAGTTACCCGCAAAATCACTTCCTCTTTAGCGATATTTGCCAAGAGAAAATGGCGCAGGAAAGTTGTTTGCAGCAGCAACAATGTTTTATTTCAAGCTATTGTGAGCTTTTATTCTGAACTGCTTGACAGAGGGAAGTTGGCCCGAGACCACACTCGGCTGCACACCTGCTGTAGACGGTGTCTGAACACACTTGGCTGCACAGAGACTGTGGGAGCTATTTGGTGTTATTTAGTTTAGTGTTTAGATTTCATTATTCTATTTTGATTTTATTACGATTAAATTTCTGTTAGAATTCTGTTAGTTTATCATTTCTGTAGTTCGGGTGTTTTGTTGTTATTTGTTTGTTTCATTTGGGCACGGTAAGGAGGCACCGTAGGTTATATAGGTAAGCGCACGGTAGGGACCAGCATGCACCTGGGTGGGCAAATGGTTTTTTACCGGAGCGGGAGAGGCACAGGAATTTTTCTTTGTTCTGTGTTTGCTTGTTATCCGATTAAATAAATCACGTTTTTTGTCAAAAATTGAAAGTCGTTTGGACCTTATGCTTTCTCCCATCCGTGTACACCACAACCCACGGTGCAAAAGTGGCCTTTTGAGTTTTCTATGATTTAAAGTTTGATTAGAAACTTTTCGTTGCTCTTTGTGGACAAACGGCCACTATAGAGACGGTTGTTTGGATGGAAAGCAGCTTGTAGCTCCTTGTTTACCTCAGTACTCAGGAAAGAGGCTCGTTTGTCTCACAACAACAACAACGTTTCAGTTTTGAGTTGTTGAACTGGAAGGTTTGAATCTGTAAGTCTGTGTCATAAATTTAGGAAGTTCTGCACATTCATGTTCAGGTTAACTGATGTAACATAGTAAAACAAGTTAACAACTGGTTAACAGTCATTTTCCTTTTAGACTGTTAAACCCAGCAGCTGGTCTCCAGCTCACTGAGCGACATCATGGGCGGTGAACAGTCTGGTGAGTCTTCATCAGTCTAACACACTGTTCTCTCACAATGTTCATGTTACACTCATCAGAAACCAACCGTGTCCTGTCTCAAGTTGTAATGACATCACTATGACCAACAGTTGTGTATAAGTCAGTTATTTTCAGTAATATTGTTCTTTCATTGAAATTCATTTGATTTTCAAAGCTCAAATATTATATTTATAGATAACGACAGTCATTATATAACTATCATTATTTACTCTAACATTATCCCAGAGGAGTTAGGTTACACAGAAAATACATGCATTTTATTGTGCACGGAGAACTGCGCTGTTTTAGTAAATAATTTATTTAATCATGTGTCTGTAGTTTGTGGAGATGGTATGGAGTCACAGGAGTGGGAAAAATAACTGGAAATATATACAGGAATAAATAAGATAATAAAAAATGCTTTTACCCTTTTGCTTTTGGTTTTACCCAATTGCTTTGCTACTCCTTCAAAGCTGTCAATCAACTGGCTTTGGGCAGGTTTTACACACATGAATCCAGCTTTGGCTGAGGATTTTTTGGCTCGGCCGACAGGAAGGAGTCACAGATAAACTCACCACCTGAAACATGGGGACAGTTCTCCTAATGGTGATGAAGATATGAACAAACAATAAACAATAAAAACTGTAACAATGAACTTCCCAGGAGCTGGGAGAGAGAGGCCACACCCACATACAAGAGGGGAGGGGGACTAGAGCTGAGACAGAACCAATGATGTGGAGGCTGACAGTCATGTGATGTTTCAACAGTCAGGATCATTATACATCACATGTGAATGAGTGAATTAATCCCTTCATTTTCTGTGTCCCTACAGTGGCAGAAGCAGGGGCTTGGTCAGCTGCAGGTAAGTCAAACTGAACTGACTGATGAATATTCTCTTGTGTTTTAACATGTAGAATCAGAGTTTTGTAGGTGGTTGGTACAAACTCACATTTTATTTCAGGTCAGTGTGAATGTGTAAGTTTCATGTTGATAATGGACGACAGATTCTCTTCAGTCCACCTTAAAGAAGCTGTGACTTCCTCCCTGGTTGTTGATCCACTTTGATTGTGTTCAGATAGATTAAGGTTGCACTTAGTTGTGTTTTCTAATTCTAAAGTTTTTCAAGTTAATTGATTAATTAACTTTGTGAGATTTCCCAGTCAGTGTGAATGTCAGTGACTGGTCACCTGTCCAGGTGTAACCCAGGAACTCACCTGTTGTAACCTGGAACAGGTTTCAGCCCAAAATATAATAATTGTCAATAATGTATAGGTTACAGGTCCTGGTCCAGTTGTGACAACATCTGGGTCTGAACCCAGACCACAGTCCGTCTGTTAGTGACCTCGGCCAACGGCTGACGTTACTCTGTTTACCAGAAATCAATTCTTCTTCACTGCTCTATAACTGTAGCTGCCAGTGGCTGTAACTTCCTGTGTAGACTACTGATTTAGAGCAGTGAAGAAGAACTGATTTCTGCTGTTTTATGTGAGTGTGAAACTATGAAGTTTATCAATAGAGACGTGGTATCTGATCGGTGCATAGACCCGTGAACTCATTGATTCCTGATCTAGTATTTTAGGCAGCATCAGAGGCGTTTCCAATACTAGTATCAGAATCAGAACAACTCCAGTTCAGACCGAGCAGAGAAAACTATCAGTCTGTTAAAGCTGTGACAGAGTTAATGCAGGTTGTGGACACCAACAGTCATGGAAGGTTTGAAGTAAAAGACTTATTACAGAAATCATGTGAATGAATGAATATAATCATTTTCTGTTTCACCACAGCATCACCTCCACGATCTTCACCATTCCTGATGCGTAAGTCAAACTGAACTGACTGATGAATATTCTCTTGTGTTTTAACATGTAGAATCAGAGTTTTGTAGGTGGTTGGTACAAACACATTTTATTTCAGTGAAGTATTTGGATATTTGGGGTTGGATGGATTAATGGAACGTCTCTAGGAACAAGTGGCTGTGAGCATATCTACCACAGAGCAGACTGAACAATGTGGTGAGGAGTGGAGAGCAGCCTCTTGAACTGGTTACTTGATGGTTGGATGTGAAACAGGTGAAACAGGTGTGGAATGAAGCCAGGAGCTGGGAGAGAGAGGCCACACCCACAAACAAGAGGGGAGGGGGACTAGAGCTGAGACAGAACCAATGATGTGGAGGCTGACAGTCATGTGATGTTTCAACAGTCAGGATCATTATACATCACATGTGAATGAGTGAATTAATCCCTTCATTTTCTGTGTCCCTACAGTTGAAGAAGCACAGGCTCGGTCAGCTGCAGGTAAGTCAAACTGAACTGACTGATGAATATTCTCTTGTGTTTTAACATGTAGAATCAGAGTTTTGTAGGTGGTTGGTACAAACTCACATTTTATTTCAGGTCAGTGTGAATGTGTAAGTTTCATGTTGATAATGGACGACAGATTCTCTTCAGTCCACCTTAAAGAAGCTGTGACTTCCTCACTGGTTGTTGATCCACTTTGATTGTGTTCAGATAGATTAAGGTTGCACTTAGTTGTGTTTTCTAATTCTAAAGTTTTTCAAGTTAATTGATTAATTAACTTTGTGAGATTTCCCAGTCAGTGTGAATGTCAGTGACTGGTCACCTGTCCAGGTGTAACCCAGGAACTCACCTGGTCCCACATGACCTTGAACAGGATCAATGATTCACAGAACCAATAGATGGATGTTTGCTTCAGATTTGCTGACACTCATTTTTACTGCACATGATCGTCATATTCCACAGCAGTGTGTCACACAAACCACTGAAACCATCAAGCTGCTCTTTGTGTCTGTTTTAGTGAGAACAGACGTCACAGGTACTGAGGTGTGGTCTCCAGATGTTGACACAGATGCAGGTATAATGGACTTGGTTCGGACAGAGCAGATAAAACTGTATCAGGCTGTGAAAGTGTTAAAGGGGACCTGTCATACTTTCTGAGTTTCCCCTTACTTATAATGTGTTATAGAGGTTTTTGTGCATGTGAATGGTCTCCAGAGTCACAAGGATCAAAGTTTACACCAAAGGTAGTAACTCAGGGTAAAAACCACATTTTGTCCTTGGTATGAAATGTCTTGTTTGGGGTCCAGACATTACTTCCTGGTCCTATTGACATCAATACATCTCTGGGTGCTGCCCACCTACAAGCCGAACACCTCCTCCAAGCCTGGCACACCCCCACACAAAGCACAGCACATAACTACTTATAAGGAAAGGTTTTCTTTAGTTTTGGAGGACTGCTTCAGAAACCAAACATTTAGACACTTCATTTTCACACCGGTTATTTCTTTAATTCACACTTAATGTGGCCGAACAGGGGACTCAGGCTCGCAGCCTGTCAATCTGCATTATTATTGTGGATCTGTGATGTTTACCTCGTTACCGTGTCCTGATCACATTAATAAGAAGCGGCAGCAAAGATATAAATGCTTAAACATTCGTCAGTATTGACATGCTGTACCTCGTTAGCTTCTGATGATGCTTCCTCTCAGGTTGCACCGGAGTTTCTTAATATAACTAAGTCTTTCACTCCTACACAGCACCTTTCTGGGCCCACACATAGAGCAGGACAAACTCTGGACTTAGTTTTCTCTTACGGCCTGACTATTGATAATGTTGTCCTGGAGGATTTCCTGGTCAGCGATCATAAGTGGGTTATTTTTAACGTTTCTTGTAATTTGGATGTGTTGCCCCATGAATATATATCTCGCATTATTAATCAGACCACAGCTGAAAATTTTACAACTCTCTCACCCCCAGGTGAACTGTCATACTGTAACATGGAGACATTGGTCCAGTTATTTAACAAAGAGTGCTCCTGTGTGTTAGACATAGTTTTTAAATCAAGAAAAATCTCCTCAGTCAAATCCTCACCCTGGATGAACGAGTCACTCCGCAGATTTAAGCGTCAATGTAGGAGGACAGAGCGCTGACTGATAAATATTCTCTTGTGTTTTAACATGTAGAATCAGTGTTTTGTAGGTGGCTGGTACAAACTCACATTTTATTTCAGTGAAGTATTTGGATATTTGGGGTTGGATGGATTAATGGAACGTCTCTAGGAACAAGTGGCTGTGAGCATATCTACCACAGAGCAGACTGAACAATGTGGTGAGGAGTGGAGAGCAGCCTCTTGAACTGGTTACTTGATGGTTGGATGTGAAACAGGTGAAACAGGTGTGGAATGAAGCCAGGAGCTGGGAGAGAGAGGCCACACCCACAAACAAGAGGGGAGGGGGACTAGAGCTGAGACAGAACCAATGATGTGGAGGCTGACAGTCATGTGATGTTTCAACAGTCAGGATTATTATACATCACATGTGAATTAATTTCTTAATTAATTGATATCAAAATTTTCTACATCACCGCAGGGCTTAGAAGATTGGAAAGACATCGAGGTAAGTCAAACTGAACTGACTGATGAATATTCTCTTGTGTTTTAACATGTAGAATCAGAGTTTTGTAGGTGGTTGGTACAAACTCACATTTTATTTCAGGTCAGTGTGAATGTGTAAGTTTCATGTTGATAATGGACGACAGATTCTCTTCAGTCCACCTTAAAGAAGCTGTGACTTCCTCCCTGGTTGTTGATCCACTTTGATTGTGTTCAGATAGATTAAGGTTACACTTAGTTGTGTTTTCTAATTCATTGCTTCCATTTAAGTTCATTGATTTAACAGAGAGTAGATAAAAGTTGTTGGTGAGAACCAGAGTGAGTCTGGGTTCTGGATGGTAACTGTGCAGTTCAGGTGGCGTCAGTAAAAACTCCTCTGAAGCAGTTCTCTCAGCAGTTTTATGCCCTTTTTATTTTCAAAAGTGCAGATCACTATAAATTTGAGTCTGTGTGTCTATAGAAGGAAATCAAAAGGAATAATCATTAATTAGTCTCTGTGTTAACACGTTGCTATCATGCTACCAAATTAGCATCAGTATGTGTAAATGTTTTTGTGGGAATCCTAATGGAAAACACTGCTTGTGTAATTTTACAGATTTCAGTGAACGCCACACGACTCATATACCTCAGTCTACACTTAAACTATATAAAACACCAACTCTTAACATAAGAAACAAAACCAACGGTGCATCTGCCATCACCGTCAACCAAACTGTAATAGCATATTCAATGGCATACATATGGCAAATACTCTTCATTTAGTTAGCGAGCTGACCGCTAGTAGCTGCTAACCTTAGTTACAACTTAGACCTACATATCACCAACAATGAACTTCACCTAGATTAACTAACATTGTGTTCACACTTCATCAGACACACACTTCAACACACAACACAGTTCAGACAATACACTGCAGCAACTCCTTCTTAGCGTCTTGAACGCAGCATGAAACGGAGCTGAACAGCTGCACTCAGATGACTGGGCTGAGCTACTACATCATCAGACAGGGAGACGTTTGTCCAATCCTTGTATCAGTCTGTTAAAGCTATGACAGAGTTAATGCAGGTTGTGGACACCAACAGAATTTTTATGTTTTATTTTTTTCTACAGTTGAACATTGGACAAGAAGAAGCAGCCTTGATTTCCTGCCACCCAACAGTAAGTTAAACTGAACTGAGTTATAAATGTTCTCATCTATTTTAACATCTACAATCACAGTGTTCTGCAGGTCATAGGTACAAACTTACATTTTAAATTCAGTTAGATTTTCTTCTGTCCACCTTAAATCAACATGGATTAAATATACACTTAGTTGTGTTTTTTAACTCACTGTTTTCATTTCAGTGTCTGAGCTGAGGGTTGTTCTGCTGGGGAACAGCTGGTCTGAGAGGAGTTCAGTGGGGAACTTACTGCTGGGAGAGACTGGGTTCAATACTAAAGAAGAACCAGACCGCTGTCAGAGAGTCAGAGGACCATTGAAGGAGAAACAAATGGTTCTCATCAACACCCCAGATCTGCTGCATCCCAACATCTCTGAACACAAACTGACTGAACATGTGAGAAACTGTGAGAGTCTCTCTGCTCCTGGACCTCATGTGTTCCTGCTGGTTCTACAGCCTGAAGACTTCACTGAGGAACACAGACTGAGGCTCTGCAGAGTCCTGAAACTCTTCAGTGATCAATCATTTGATCGATCACTGGTTCTGATATCAACACCCAGAGAGGAGCAGCCAGGCTTCATGGAGAATTACAGGCAGCATCCACCGTTAAAACACATGATCAGAAGGTGTACGTACAGATACTTGTGGCGGAAGGATCTTGAACCTCCAGAGCTGTTAACACGCTTGTGTCAAATTGTAAAAGAGAAGAATGGAGAACATCTGGACTGAAGTTAGTTGGACTTAAGTGACAGATGAACAAAGAAAGTGTTGACTTGTTGTCAGCACTTTCTATAATCTAAACACTTTCTATAAACCAAACTAAGTAAACTAAACTAAACGTGTCATTAATGAAATCACCCTCCTGCAGCAGGCTGATTGTCTACCACTCTGCTGTTCTTCCTTAACGAGTATCAGAAGTGTTGTGTTCCATTTCCTATCTGTATAATATACTCCTCCTCTCTTACTGCAGCTATGCAGTCACCTGTTACCGTGGTTACATTGGGGCATGATTGACTACACTACAGACTTGTTGCTGCCTACAGTATTACCAGTGATTACAGTACTGGAACACCAAAACACTAATATTAATCCTTATTCTGTGATGAGTTTATTCACTTTAACATATATACTTCCTGTTGAGATGTTGATCACACACAAG
Organism: Seriola dumerili; assembly: GCF_002260705.1. Classification (NCBI taxonomy): domain Eukaryota; kingdom Metazoa; phylum Chordata; class Actinopteri; order Carangiformes; family Carangidae; genus Seriola; species Seriola dumerili. The sequence continues at coordinate 64,613 of NW_019175175.1, forward strand.
TGGTTTGTTTCTTATGTCCAGAGTGATCAATAAAGATTTTGGATTCACCTCCATGTGCCTTCCCTTTGATGACTCTCTGTCCATCAGTCAGCGTCCCACAGTCTGTCTCTTTCACACCAAACTATCTATTATCTATCATTCCATATATCTTCTCTGTCTGAAATCTAATTCATTCCCATTTATATCCTCATACATTACACTCTCTGTTCCCAGTTTATTAGGAACACCTGGTCCAATGTTTAGTTTGTTTTAGAGAGGTGATGACTGCAGGATTATATGTTGTTCTTGAACTGTATTATGTTGTACAGCTTGTATTTAATGGAAAAAACATCAGACACAAATTATTGTTCAAAGTAGCATATTTTATACGTATCTTCGGGGATCTTTAATCTTTTGTAATTCACAATAGTTGCATTTTCATAGTATCTGAATTTTTCATGACATAAGGAGTAGGTGTGATTCTAAGAGTCTTTAACTGACTCGCGTTAAGCATAAATTGTGATTCATAGTTATAACATAAGTTTACAGACATTGCTTTTTACTCTGTGTAATGTTCCTTTAAGAAATGCAGCGGTCACAGCCAATCAGAGGAACTATAGCGCCGCCTGCTGGACAGAGAGAAAGAAAAACGCAAGTCTCACAAGTGAGGAATCAGAGGAGTGACAGGAGGGAAATAACAGCAAAGACACAATTTTTGCGTAATTTGAACCTTCATTTTTGGAGGGTTGTGTGTTCACATACTGTCTGTGTTGCAGGGGACGATGTTTAGTTTACGATTTGAACGGGATTTGGTGAGTTAAAACTATTTTTCAACCGTCGATTAGCTTGATATTTTTCGTTGTTTTTCCAAGATGGATGTTAGCCGAATTTGCCATTAGCTAAGTAAAAAAACAGTGTGTTTTTTTATTTTGTGGTTTTACTGCGTTTAAAGTGAATTGAGAAACTGCCTGCAACTGGCGCCGGTATTTTAGGGCGCGTAAATTAACAATCAACTTGATTTTATGTGCTTGTCTTCCTCAAATACTTCATTTTGTTATTAAAGGTGTAAGACTAATATATTTGTATATGTTGCACTGTTGAAACATGTCACCATTTACTGAAAGCGTCGGGCAGTTATTATAGCGTACTTGAAGCACAGAAACAAGTATCCTTGAAACACCCACCTCGTCACCACAACATGAAGCTTGTGGAAATAAACTTTGCGAAAATTTTGAAAATCTGAATTGTCGACAACAGGCTACAAGAACGACTGAAGCTTATGATTGGATGTGTCCTGGATGAAATGTTCCCACAATTGAGGTAATTGCCCATTTCGTGGGGTGGAATGGATAAGTAAAATAACGAGTAGTGTAAAGCATTGCTGTGGGCATGAAGTGTTAATATTACCTTTCAAAATGTAATAAGTAATTACATGTTTTGACCAAGGAACCTTACACTGTTAAGTTGTAAGCATGGTTTTGTGTTTACACACCCATCAGTGGTGAATGAAGATGGGGAGCAACCTATAGGAGACATCATGTTGGATAGGTGTCTGCTTCTGTAAGACCTAGATGACACTCCCAAGAGAAGGACACTGATTCATACACCTGAATCATGACAGAACTAAACTTACAGTATTTTGCTGCAACATGCTGTAGAGCTCATTTGGGCTTGTAAAGGACTTAACAAAAGGTTAGATCACAAACCGAGTTGTGAAAATTGAGTTTATTGATCATATAATTTGATTTCTGATATTGTGAGTTTTGTGTCTGAACTCTGTAATACCTTGTGTTTCAATTTCCATCTTATTTTTTTGTGCTGAATTGGTAATGTGTAGGGGTTGTATTACTTGGTCCTAAACTTGGTGGTTAAGTAAGTAAAAAAACAAAAAGGTAGCTCTAAACTCCAAAAGGCCTGATTTACATAAAATGAAAACAGATTTGAGTCAACTCGGAGTAAAATGAGTAACAACAGAAACAGATATTGAAAAACATTGAACTCAAATTGGTATAGGTCAAACCACAATGAGTTAAAATACAAGTACATTTTGTAAAAGTACAAAATATTGTACTTTTAATGGGATTAAGTTCACAACTCCTCGTTGTGTGAATGTGCAGTTTGGTACCAAAAATGTCTACTACAAAATTTCTACACCAGCTCAATTTAGCCCCATTGGTTCTGTTATCTGTTATTTCAAAACTCTAGACTGAACCTAAACTCTGGTCCTAGCTATCTGTAAGTGCTACATGTGGCTCCTTAATTAGGAAGATATAAAATTCATTGAGGTGAATGGACATTGAATGGACTGTTTGTTTTATTGGTTTACAGAAAGTGAATCTATTTATTATTCTTCAGGTTCTTACGTCATATCCCACCATTTGGTCTCAGTGTAATCAGACTCTGATGTTTCAAGCTCAGTGACATAATGGCATCTGCAATACCTGGTGAGTCCATCCAGACTTTATTAGTCTCTCACTGTCTACTATAAATAAAATAAATAGTGTTTGTTAGTCAGTGTTTGCCAGAATAAACTAAACATAGATATATGAATTGTTTTCTTTATTATATTGGTCTATATCATCATCTGGTTGTGGACATGTGCTCTAGCTGTTGAGTGTCATCAGGTGGACATTAAAGCTGTAATCTTTGTTATGGTCCTACCTTTGCAGATAATTGATGTGTAACACATAAGGTTCATAGGTAATATGCTACTAGCATTAAGATATGGTCTGTTATTTAGAGAACACCAACATAACATGTAATAATAGTTATAATAAATCATTCACTTTAGTCATCAGTGTGATTCTCTAACCAGGCTCACACCTCAGTAGTCTTCACCTATTTACACCAGTAATTAAACCTAAGAATTCCTCCTCCATCATTGAACTGCAGCTGTATTAATGCAGATACCCAACTACTATCAGTTTCTTTTAATGCTAACAACATGGCTCACCAGGAGTCAATGATGGGAGGTTGGTCAGTCTCTGAAATGACTATCACAGGGACAACCTACACATCTTATCATTGTTAAGGATCCCCCTCCTTTTCTAATTTTTTACTGCTGTATTTGCTAATACCGCTGCTGATCTCTCTATCAGCACATACCACAGTTTAATGATACCAGTGTTCTTTCTTTGTGTCTACAGATGATGTAAAACACAAAGGCAGAAGAAGCCCCCTGTTCCTGCGTCCCAACAGTGAGTCACATTAAACTGAAGGGTCATAGTTTGCAAAGTAAATGCATTTCGTATGTTTTTAGTTTTTTTTCTTCTCTATGGCTGGAGTCGAAAAGGTGAAATAATCTCCTCTAACCTCCAGCCTGTCTCTGTTATCATATTTTTTTTTTTTTTTTTAAAGTATATTTTTTTGGGCTTTTATGCCTTTAATGGACAGCACAGTGGAGAGTGACAGGAAACGGGGAGGTAGAGAGAGGGGGAATGACATGCAGTGAAAGGCCGTCCGATGCGGAATTCGAACCGGGGCCGACTGCAGCGAGGACTGTAGCCGCTACACATGGGGCGCCTGCTTAAACCACTACGCTACACGACGCCCCTCTGTTATCATATTTGACTGTGCTGTCCCAAATGTACTGACAGCTGGTGTGCTGTTGCTATATTGATCGTCCCGTGATCAGATTTAAAGTCACAGAGATATTTGATATCATTTATTCATGGGAAAACCATCCAGAGACTTTCACATTCACACTTGTCATCAGTGTTTTGTCCATGAAGTGATAGATGGTTTGTGGACTGACGAACCGTCTTCATTTTTTACAGAGGAGACCCAGTGCGTGTCCTCTGATGAGAAGGAAGAAGACGGATGCATCAAGAACCCAGCAGATGAGTCAGCTCCCTTCTCTGCTCCTTTGATGCCAGTGTTTCTTGCTTTCCTGGGTCATGTTCAGCAACTTCCCCAGTCAAAGTCTAAAAGTTGCAGTTAAGATGGGCCAACAGTGACTGTTGAGCAGCTACATTCAATCTAAACTTTCCTTGTTGAACATAAAATAATACAATCCAGGCAGCATTAGGCTGCTTTCATACATATACGGGTAATAATGGAAATAAATGCGGATTTTTTCAGGAGACAAGGTTGCCAACTTTGCTCAACTCTTGATCTTCAGGTATAAACTTTGAGATCGGATGAGTTACCAAATAAACAATGAGAAATGATTGACCTGAAACACAAATTGTTAATACAATCAGGAGAATTTGGAGAAAAAGGAGGAGAGAGGAGAGGAGAAATCAACTGAAACTGGAACTTCAGGAACCTTTGACCCAAAGAAACAAAAAACTGAAGCACATGAAAGATTGGCAGAATGAAGTTTAAGAAGAAATGCAAATAGAAGACACTGGAAAAAAGGTACCAAAATTTAAAAAGCAGAACTTCCAACTCAAGCAAGGAAATCCAAATCTCTGATATATGACCTATGACATAAGTGTCTCCTGAAATAGTTTGCTAGGGATTTACTGGGGACTTTAAGCAGCGACAGTTGAAGGGACGGCTACAGTGTGATGAGATGATGTAGATTCTATGTCGAAATGTTATTATACATTTTTGTGATATGTTAACAAAAAGACCCAAATGCTCAAACTGTTGTAAACGTCCATCGTCCCTCTCCAGCCCACATCCTGACGCTGTCTGTGGTGCTGAAGTAACAGATGCTGTTATACAGATTGTCTCTAAACCAAATTTCAAGAGACATACTGTAGTAACCTCGAGTTAAATGTTGCTTTACAATCTATGATTTCCATCACTACGGCAACGTGTTGGGACGTATACTGGCACCATAGCCGTAACTTCAACCGTCACTGCTTTAAGTTCCTAGTGTAGTGACCGTGGTTGTCATGGTAACAACAACAAACACACGGACTGTACCAACGCTGTACCCTCGTCACCATGGTTACTATAATAACGGTCATGGCTTGGTTCGGTTTAGGAAACATTTGTGATTTGGGTTAAAATAAGTGCTTTTGTTACATTAGACGATATTTGTTGTCATGGTTACAATACAGTATTCCTGAGTTTTTTTCCACTAACACCTCCTCCTGATGTGGACTCTGTCTCTCTTTATACTACGTCACCGACACTTTTCCCTTTGCTCCTGTCATAATTACTACGACCACTAGATGGCGCCTCGTACATCACATGAACCTGCTGCACAGACCTGTGGGCTTGTAACTCATTCATGACAAACTTGTGTGATTCACATTTATCTTTCTATTAGTTATTGATTGATTTTGACATTTTGTTCAGTAATACAATGTGGTTTGTTGAATTAATTTCAGTTTTTTATCAACAGTTAACGTTATTTCAACATGTTTATCATTTTATCAAAATCATTTTTTTCCCATTTATCCAGTTTAAGGGTGATATTAATATTCAGGACTTAATCATGTGATTATTTTTGATAGTAGTGGGCGATATCGCTGTATATGTGAATTTATATTGTGGTATTTATATATATATATATATATATATATATATATCATAGAGCAGATTTTCTCTGGGATCAAATGAGAAACTGTTAAAAAGGTAAAATGAACAAACTTGGCTGACAGAGACTTGAATACACATGAAGGTCACATCGAATCACATAAATATCCAATAAATCAGTCGTCTTGACTGAAACACTCAAAGATGATTTAAAAAATATTTCAAATAAAATATGAGAATCTCTGACAGACAAATGTATATCGTCAAATAGTATGTATCATGATATGACCAACACCTAATGATTTGATTTTCATTTTTTGAATTACAAATTTTCAGTTTTTACTACTTATTGTTTGCTTTTGCATTTATGAATTAAACCTGATAACCCTTAATGTGTCCTTGTGTTTTTGAATACTTGAGTATTTTGCGTGAGTCTCTCCCTGAACAAGAACTAAAACCAGCCAGTAAATAATGGAGGGGGAAAATAAGAACATACAACAACTGCATTATAGCTGAAACTAGTTGTGTCAACATCAGTATTTAAGCAGGCTATTTATGAAATTTGTCATTCCTGATAAATGCTGAAGTAATGATGGGGCAGTGTGAAAACAGTAATTCTCCATAAGTGTGCAGACATAAAAGTTGACTTCACCAATTCTGATTACAGAACATAAGAACTACAAACCACATGAACATAAATTCCACAAAGTGATGACAGGCCTGTTAAAAAAGAAACCACAAAGAACCATTAAAACAATACTTTAAAACTAAAATAAAGTTCATGTCATGTGACAAACTTCTTCAAACTTCAAATTCAGAAAAAATGGAATTTTAAAGGGGGAAAGTAAAGAGTTAAGGGAATTAATACAAAGCTAAATAAAAACAAATATTAATTTATTACCTAATTAATGTATTTTTTATGGATTTAATGGTATTTTAATTTGTTTATCTAATCATTTATTTATTTGCCATCTACACCCCGAGAGACACATCTTCAGTGATGTGTTTTAACTTCCGCTATATAACGCTTTTTATTTTCACTTTGCCACGTTGTGTCGCAGCAAGAATTTCAGCAGGTGAGTGAAAACCACTAAAGAAAAATAACTCATTGAACTAAAAGTAAAGTAAATATATATCGATGTTGTAAGTTGATAAATAGAACTTATTAAATGAAAACGCACGGATCATCTTGTATTTTCTGATCAGGTTCAGTTTATTATCAGAGTGAATTCATGAACCGACCGTCAGTTAGAGTCAGACGTTTATTCTGCTCAGTCATGTTCAGGTTCAAGAGTAAATTCATTAGCTGATCTGAAAACAGTGATCGATGTAGAAACTATATAGTGTATGTTCAGTGTTTCACTGTGAACTGCTGCAACACGCAGCTGAACATGTGAAGTCTGTCAGAGAAGGAAACGGGCTTCATGTGTTTGAGGCGGAAATATACCCGAACATCAGCAGTCGATGAAATGAACAAAGCTCCGTAAATAGAAAAGAAGGAATAAAGCTGCAAAATGCGAACTGATGGGAGAATTGATTAAGCCGATTTAACGCAGAGGATTTCGTCACAAACTGATAATCAATCACTGGCAGGTGAGAGTCTGTCAGAGGCGCGAAGGAGGATTTTGCGTTCAGATCATTTTGGGAACATAACTTCTGTAACTGAGCAGTAAACAGCTTTTTACTCACTCTCACTTTAAACTGAGGCAGAAATACTTGTACATAAGAGTAAATGACTGACAGCTTATTATACTGAATGTAAAGTCGAGGTGAAGGAAGAGGCTGGAAATGAGGAAGACGGAAAGGCGGAAATAAAATGACGCTATAAAATGAGAAAACTTAATTTACTGATTATTGTTTGACTTAATAAGTTAGAGGTGTCTGATGTTTTAATGTTGAAACTGAATCAACTTGATTCACTTCCACTGAGCTTGTTTTAATCACAGTAACTTCATCAACTGAGCAACAAACAGCTTCAACATGTTACTGCCACAGTATGAGGCAACGAGCCTCTTGTTCAGAGCGGAAATAGTCGAGACCCATCTGCCTTTGTTACTGCTAACCAGAGAATCCTGTCTGTCCTCTTGAACTGTACATGTTTATCCGTCGACAGTCTCGTGAAAAGAGCTAACAATGTTGATGAAACTACCTGTTAAATGAAGGATTGTTATTATTATTATCTCTGTATTGAGAGTGTGATATGATTTCAGTCAGTCGGCTCTAAAATGTCTGAAATGACGACAGTTAACTTTTCTCTCTTCAGGTTCTTAAACCCAGCAGTTGATTTTCAGCTGATTTAGTCTCTGATGTTTCCAGCAGAGCGACGTCATGGCAACAGCAGGATCAGGTGCGTCCAGTCAGACTTAAATACTCAGGATAACACCATAAAAGAACTACAGTATATCCTCTGTCTTATTCCTGCACTAAAAGTAATTTGGTCTCCAGAACTGCATGTCCATCTCTGCTGAACAAGATGTTTTGGATTCATCATTAGAACCATCATTAACATTCCTGCTGACTTGTTTACTGATGGATTAGACAGCAGAAATAATTTTTGTGCTGAGTCATTCCTAAGTTGAAGTTTCTTTTAATCAATAGTTGCAGGTTGTGTAGAGCCGGTTCCCTTTGTTTGGTGACTTTCTTTGATAAAACAAAAAGATAAAAGATCAAAGACGAGATAATAACAATTAATAGTAATACAGTATTAAACTAATGGTCAAAAGTTCTTCACTTTTATGCCTCTGCCAGAGCCGCTTCATGCTTAATTAAAAGCTTCATGTTAATTAAAGATTACATGTGAATTCAATGCTCTGTATCTTTACAGTGACAGATGATCTGCAACCAATGAAGCGCAGCAGCAGCATTGAATTCCTGCCTCCTATGAGTGAGTTAAACTGAGTCTGAGTCAGAATTACTCTTCTGTATTTTAACTTCTAGAATTAAAGTATTTGTAGTTGGTGGCGATGAAGTTATGTTTTATTTTATGTACGTGAATATTTGAAAGATCACTGGTGAATTTCCAAGTTTTAAGATTTTAACAGCAGGTAACAGCATAAACAGATTGTCATGTTACGGGAGTCAAAAGTAAAAAGTACAATATTTTCCTCAGACTCAAGTTAAGTACAAGCATGTGTACTTGAGTTAATGAGTATTTATT
>NW_019175176.1:0-113 GCF_002260705.1 Seriola dumerili
AAGAGGTAAGGTAGGTCATAAAAGTTCGATCTTAGAAGCCATCGTCTATATGGGATATAGTGACATAGCTTTATTTGCAGATCAACTTTTGTTAGGGCATGTACATGTGTGTA
>NW_019175177.1:0-297 GCF_002260705.1 Seriola dumerili
TTGTAACTGTGTTTTGAAAGGTGCTATATAAATAAAGCTGATTATTATTTTTTTTATGCCTTACTATACTATGAAATCTTTATGCCTTAACTATGATTTTTTTCCCCTTACTATACTATGACCTTTTAATGCCTTACTCAACTATGACATTTTTATGCTGTTCTATACTATGACTTATGACATGTTTATGATATATTTGTCCCTATATAAAGAGTGATGTTCCCATATGTGTCATCTACAAGAGGATATATTATTATGACATAAATCATCTGGATATATGAAGATATAAGTTCATAA
>NW_019175178.1:0-144 GCF_002260705.1 Seriola dumerili
TAAATAATTTGCTTATAGTAATCAGGTAGTCTGCTTACACTGTTCATTTTGTGGCTTTTCATAAATGAAAAAAACATTTAAAACTGTTGTAGCTTACTCCTGCTAGTTGTCATATGTTTAGACTGAGGCCTTATTTGTACCAGG
>NW_019175179.1:0-102 GCF_002260705.1 Seriola dumerili
AAGGTCATTTTGCCAGGAGCAATAATCATTTTGCAACCATTGACATCAAATTAATAGGCATCACTGCTTGGTTCAGTGAGTTGTGATTCCAGGTCTTTTATT
>NW_019175180.1:0-166 GCF_002260705.1 Seriola dumerili
AGTATAGTAAGGCATAAAAACGTCAAAATACGTCATATTATAGTAAGGCAAAAAATGTCAAAAATCATCACAGTATAGTAAAGCGAAAAGTATCAAAAAATATCATAGTATAGGTAGGTATAAAAATGTCATAGCATAGTAAGGCAATAAAAGCGGAAAAACATCA
>NW_019175181.1:0-138 GCF_002260705.1 Seriola dumerili
AGCTGTGTCACAATTCAGGGACCACATCCTTTGTTGACCACGACGAATCAATTGAAATGAGATGGTCTGGCCTGTAGAGGATTCCTGCTTTGCATCCCTTGCTGTGCCCGCCCTTACCTTGTTGCTCGACAACTTGTC
>NW_019175182.1:0-105 GCF_002260705.1 Seriola dumerili
TGGTGTGCAGGGGAGGTGCTGTCACCGTTGAATGAGAGGAGTCACTAAAGCTTTCCCAAGCTCTGGCAGGAAGAGTCGCCTCTTGAAGCATTTCCCCTGAATCCA
>NW_019175183.1:0-174 GCF_002260705.1 Seriola dumerili
AGACAGCCTGACCTAATGTCTCTTGGCCTCTCTCACCTCTCTCTCTCTCTGACAGTCAGTCTGAACTGCGTCCAGTCTGGACTGGAGGTGCAGACACTTCTGTCTCAGCTGCTCCTGTTCCTGCACAAGCAGCTCCTTCACTGCACACACACACGCACGCGCGCACACGCACAC
>NW_019175184.1:0-109 GCF_002260705.1 Seriola dumerili
TTTATTTATTTATTTATTTTATTGTAGTGATGAACCATCAATTCCATCAGCTCCATGGCCTCAATGCCTATTTTTTTCAGTGAAAAAGCTCATGTAATATTGTACCTAT
>NW_019175185.1:0-114 GCF_002260705.1 Seriola dumerili
ACAACAACAACAACAACAACAACAACAACAACACTCAGGCCACAGGTGCTTTTCACAACAACACAGTTCTGAGAATACAACTTGTAGCCACTAAAGGGCAACAAAAAAACACTT
>NW_019175186.1:0-103 GCF_002260705.1 Seriola dumerili
TACACTGCATTACTGGGCCCATAACTGTAAATGTTACATATTGATCCAGTCATTCCCCCCCAGCCAGAGCAGTGTGACAGGTAGTTACTCTCATCAAACCTCC
>NW_019175187.1:0-206 GCF_002260705.1 Seriola dumerili
CTGAATCTCACTGCTTAGACTGAAGGTTTTCTCCACTCCTCCACACTCTGCAGCTTTCTTTGAATTGGTACAGTATGTAGAGATGTTTTCCTGTTGCCACTCCACATTCAATTTGTCTGGAAAGAAGGCACTAAGGGTGCAGATGAGTCTGACTGGTGAGGCCCCAGATTCACCTTCCCAGACAGGGTACAATGTGATGTTTGGAG
>NW_019175188.1:0-117 GCF_002260705.1 Seriola dumerili
GGGCTAGCTTGCTAGCATTAGCAGATAGCATTAGCATTTCTTTTCTTATTCTTTATTGGTGAAAAAAACATGGACAAACAGAACACAGGGGGGTGGGTGCTAGCTTGTTAGCATTAG
>NW_019175189.1:0-141 GCF_002260705.1 Seriola dumerili
CTAACTGGATCAGCAGCTTCACCTTCTCCTTGGTTTGCTGTGGGATGTTCACACAGAGATTACATGGATGGAGATGGGACTTATCTTCTTGGCTCCTGTATCATTGATTTTTCAGTACTTTCTCTCTTTTTTCAGTTTTTA
>NW_019175190.1:0-143 GCF_002260705.1 Seriola dumerili
ACGGAGTTTCATCAACACTGGTTTAAGATTTAATCAGTGGAAACCACTGGAAAAATGAAATGACTGTAAACACAGAACGGCTTTATCAAATGTCTTTATCCCAGTCACATCAAAGGAAATGCCACTTTCACAAGCAGCTTAAT
>NW_019175191.1:0-113 GCF_002260705.1 Seriola dumerili
ACTCCGGAGGGAACAACCATTTACTATTATAATAACAATTCACAGCCACGTATGATATCAACTAACTACACACACAATCTCTGGAAGCAAAAGCAAAGTTCCTGTCAATATCC
>NW_019175192.1:0-125 GCF_002260705.1 Seriola dumerili
GTGTTGTGTTCAGTTTGTATTGTCTTTTCTTTCTTTGTTATGAGCTCACTGTTTTTATTTCGTTGGGGCCCTTTAATCTTTGTGTTTTCACTGTCCTACCACACCGCAGGTTTTGGAGGTAAGTT
>NW_019175193.1:0-115 GCF_002260705.1 Seriola dumerili
CTAGAAACTATCAAGCGTCTTTTCAGTGACTGGCTTAAGGAAGAAAGCAAGAAAGCTGATCTCTTCCCAGTCACATTGGTAGCACCAAAGGCTACATTTCAACACAGTCTCTCAA
>NW_019175194.1:0-172 GCF_002260705.1 Seriola dumerili
GCATCTTCATATTCATCTTCTCATCTAACTCTCAGCCAGGAAGTGAATAAGCAAAGTTCCCAAAATGTCAAACTATTGTTTTAAACATGGAGGATCAGTGCAAAACAATAGCAACATGTACTGTGATTTTACGCTGTACACAAGTGTTTGAGTGGCTAATTTTCTTCTATAA
>NW_019175195.1:0-510 GCF_002260705.1 Seriola dumerili
CACTGGGTCACATCCCAACAGGAACTGCAGGTGAGTCAGATATAACAGCTGCAATTTACACCGATTACTTCACAGCGATTAATTAATTCAATATTGATTATTAGAAAACATATTGCATTTTAAATTTATTCACAATTTAACAATATTTGAATGAACAAATGAGCATTTCTGTCAGTTTATCAGGCTAAAATCGAGATTACCCCCAAAAAGCCACACAGGTACTATGACAGATCAGTTATGTGCCAACAACAAGATACAGAAACAGAAAAAAAGGGATAATCAAACCATTTTGAACAGCAATTTGCAAATTCAGTCGAATTCAAGAATCACACTGTCAGACAAAGCTGAGTTTAGCCTTTTTAGAAAGCATCTTCATTCTCAGTCAGCATATAGTTCTCGTGGCTTTAAAGTGTTCGAGTAGTCGAGTGAATATTAAAAGTGAAAGTAAACCTGCTCCGTCTTTAACAGCGTTTTTTTTATCACCTCTCTGTTTTGTTTTTTTACAGTTGG
>NW_019175196.1:0-245 GCF_002260705.1 Seriola dumerili
TTTATTATACTATGACATTTTTTGACGTTTTTATGCCTTTCTACATTATGACGTTTTTTGACGTTTTATGCCTTACTATACAGTGATGTTTTTATTGTTCACTACAATAATACCACTTTATGTGTCTACACCGTAGAAAAGTTGATTAAACAGTTGCCTAGCAGTTAGAAGGTTGTAGGTTCAAATCCACTCTGCCAGTTTTTATGCCTTAGTATGTTATGATATGTCATGCTTTATCATACTAT
>NW_019175197.1:0-126 GCF_002260705.1 Seriola dumerili
CATTTTTAGTATCCACGAACTTGTGATGGGTATTTTTTTATTACATTTGACATTTTATAGACTAGGCTTAAAATCAAATAAAAAACGATATAAAAATAGACTAGTCAATAAAAAATAATAATAGTT
>NW_019175198.1:0-128 GCF_002260705.1 Seriola dumerili
GAGACGGATATTTTCCTCAGGTGTTAGCTTAGTGGAGACGAAAAACAGAGATAACGAGAGTTAATTTTGGACTTTTATTTGTCAGATTAGCAGAAACAAAGCTACAAATTAATGCTGAAGTTGCTGCT
>NW_019175199.1:0-146 GCF_002260705.1 Seriola dumerili
GCAGCAGACAGCATAGAGGTGGCGGTGGAGACCAATGAGCAGTCAACTTTTTACTGGACCTCGCAGCAACTACAGTCGTCGCTCTGTGAGTGTCATCCTGTTGAGCAAAAAAACAATTAGCGTCCTTCATCACACCAGCTGTTCAA
>NW_019175200.1:0-105 GCF_002260705.1 Seriola dumerili
CCTCAGTCGCACTGCCAATACTTTGGACAACAGTTTATAATCCGTGCAAATTAAAGACACCGGACACCAGTTCTTAATGTCCTGTAGGTCTCCTTTCTTTGGGAG
>NW_019175201.1:0-109 GCF_002260705.1 Seriola dumerili
GAATAAAAGTCCAAAATACAATTACTTCATTCATATATACGGACGGACGGACGGACGGACGGACGGACGGACGAACGAACGAACGAACGAACGAACATTGTCTTCACTG
>NW_019175202.1:0-317 GCF_002260705.1 Seriola dumerili
TGCAAGTCTGTCTATGAGAAAATGTTCTTGTGGATGGTCGTCAGAATCAATGAGATGCTTGATACCAGGCAGCCCAGAAGCTATTTCATCGGTGTCCTGGATATTGCTGGGTTTGAAATCTTTGATGTAAGTATGTTTGGCTGATACTATACAGCTTTATTTAAATAATTTTGCAATTTTCAATTCAAAATCAGGGAGCATCAAAGCTAAGAGTATTAATAAATTCATGTTTAGTTAGTGTTAAGGCCTTTGCTGACATTTGATATCTTTATCTCTTTAGTTCAACAGCTTGGAGCAGCTTTGTATCAACTTCACCA
>NW_019175203.1:0-113 GCF_002260705.1 Seriola dumerili
AGAGACAGATCTGTGTCATGATCAATATTACAATAACAAAGTGCTTATAATGTTGTATTTGGTAAGAAAAAGTATTTTTTCTTTTGAGACCTATTGAGTAGATGTCTTTGGAG
>NW_019175204.1:0-117 GCF_002260705.1 Seriola dumerili
AAAGGAATATCTTATCTTACCTCGTTATATTGTTTGTCTCGTCTCTCTATCTTTACCTCAGTTCTTCCTGTTTCTGTTTCTGACTTTCTGTTGTCATGTTGTTGTTGTAAACTCTGT
>NW_019175205.1:0-172 GCF_002260705.1 Seriola dumerili
TTTAATTCTATGTTATTAACGTGATGTTAACCATGTCAGCTTCACTCCTCTGCAGTATGATGATAACTAATTTCAGACAGCTTAAGGCACCTAACTACAGTCACACTTCTTATCTATCTGCTCAAAGGGTGTATACTACAAATACAGCACACAGACTCACCTGTGGTCTTTA
>NW_019175206.1:0-170 GCF_002260705.1 Seriola dumerili
CACAGTGCATTATTTATATGGACTAAACTATGAATTTTTAAAAGTCTGTCGGTGTGATGATCAGCAGATGGACTCAGTTTCAGTGAGCATCGAAGTACAGTGGCCACACAAGCACCACGTTGTGTTGCCGGCCGGCTCTGCACCTCCTGGAACCACTTGCTGCTGCTGCT
>NW_019175207.1:0-154 GCF_002260705.1 Seriola dumerili
CGAGTGTTTACTTTGTTTACTCTGAGTGTGTGTAAGTCTGTTTATTTAGAGTTGTAATAAATATACACTGTTTATTTTTGTTATACCTTTGCCCTTCCCAGTCATTTTTAGTGAGTGTCCACAGCATCTTTAAATCCATAGTGGGACGCCTGCG
>NW_019175208.1:0-141 GCF_002260705.1 Seriola dumerili
TAGTGAATCTGGGATTTTGATAGAGAGGAAAACAAAAAAAAACTTAAATCCAATTAATCTCTTCATCAACAAAGCCAGGTCTGGAAGGACTGTGTTTCAATAGAAGATGCTGCAGTGCAGTCACAGATTGCAGCTTTAAGA
>NW_019175209.1:0-123 GCF_002260705.1 Seriola dumerili
TCTAATGTACATCACATGTAGACACAGTTCACTGCAGTTGGAACACCTACAACTAATTCAAATATAATAAAATAAAGACATTTTTCTATTTTAGAAATATCATGCCTATATTAGTTTTTCCTC
>NW_019175210.1:0-127 GCF_002260705.1 Seriola dumerili
TCAGAGCGAAGACCAATAGGCTTTGAGGGGCGTGGAAACAGTTGAGAGCCTGCTGCATGAGCTGTGTCACGCAGACAAGGATCAGCTCTGTTTTTAATGGTTCCAAAAGGTGTCTTAGGGATAAAAA
>NW_019175211.1:0-129 GCF_002260705.1 Seriola dumerili
GCTGTGTCCACTTGTCCCACATATTCCGGAAAGCAGAAAACTTTGTGTGCCTTGTGTCGAGAAGGATGGGTGAGTCGTCATCGAATCGGAGGCTGGCGCTTATCATTTGAAATCGTTTGTGGGACATGG
>NW_019175212.1:0-128 GCF_002260705.1 Seriola dumerili
CTAGTCAAGTATTTTCACTGACTTGGCTGTCCAGATGCAATAATTTGAAAGCTAGCCAAGTTCTTGACAGAAAAACCCTTAATTTTATAGGTCATTCCATTTGATCCGTTGGCTGCAGTGGCGGCTGG
>NW_019175213.1:0-124 GCF_002260705.1 Seriola dumerili
AACTTCTCAAGGGAATCCCTTCCAATTTGGCATTGGAAATGTCTGCTGGGACTCAAGGATAAACTGATTCAATCTTGGTGGTCAAAGGTCAAATGTCAAGGTCAGTGTGACCTCACAAAACACC
>NW_019175214.1:0-198 GCF_002260705.1 Seriola dumerili
AAAGATATTATTTTTTCCTTTTAACTTAATTAAATCTGTGCAGTAAATCTAACATGATACAGAGCCACTTCTGAGTCACCTCATGGCAGTCGGGTATTGATAAGCTAAGTAAAGACAGGTAGTACAACCTACCTGGACTTGTTTGCGTTCCTTAGCCCGATGTTTTCCTCTCGGCCCGTAGTTAAAAGACTGACGCTC
>NW_019175215.1:0-101 GCF_002260705.1 Seriola dumerili
TTCCATCCAGCGCTGACGCAGGATGTGTCGCTCACTCTTTAGTCAAAATATATATATATAATATATATATATAATACTGTAAGTTGTAACTACTTTCCAAT
>NW_019175216.1:0-198 GCF_002260705.1 Seriola dumerili
AATATGGTCATGATAATAAATACAACATGTCAGCAATCCGACCATGGTTCAGGTGTTATGTTTGTTCAAACAGTTGATAGGATATTTTTTGTGTCCCTTTGACAAGATGTGCTGACATACAAACTGTTGAAACTTACACGATATTCCTTGATCAGGTTGTCTGCATCTTCTCCCAGGAAGATGGTGAGGGCTTTCAGC
>NW_019175217.1:0-204 GCF_002260705.1 Seriola dumerili
GGTAATGCAGCTGTATATACGGCCTCGGTAAATACTGGGGCGTTATCATTAGCATCAAGAACAATGACGTGTATGACTACAGTCCCGGATCTCTGAGGAGAACCACCATCTACAGCCGTGAGCAATAATTTCATTTCCTGCTGCTCCTCTCGGTCTAACTCCTTGTCTAAAACCAACTCACCATATTTACTGCCAGCACTTGTC
>NW_019175218.1:0-160 GCF_002260705.1 Seriola dumerili
CCAGATGTTTCTAAAGGAGGGTGAATATAAAATAACAGTCAAGTTAGCATGTTAGCCATTCAACTTTATTAGGTCATAACGTCAGTATTGTGCTTACAGCTTGATTAGTGGCAAAAAAAACCCCAAAACAAACCTTTTTTCGCTTTCTTTACCAAAATAT
>NW_019175219.1:0-187 GCF_002260705.1 Seriola dumerili
AATCTGTTGTGACCCGTCAAAAGCTGTAAAACAAACACACCTCACTGCCGGAGTGCACGGCTACTGTCGTCGTCTGGATGGCTTTAGACTGCAGTTCACTCAGCTGAAACTCTACATCTGAATGTATTAATCTATTTGCATTCAGGAGAAGTTTTGCTTGGAAATTACCTCCATGAGAATGTATTAG
>NW_019175220.1:0-127 GCF_002260705.1 Seriola dumerili
TGACGTTTAATGCCTTACCATACTATGATGTTTTTATGTAATTTTGTGACTTAATATACTATGGTGTTTTTTTGACATTTTATGCCTAAATATACTATGACGTTTAATACCTTACCATACTATGATG
>NW_019175221.1:0-387 GCF_002260705.1 Seriola dumerili
TTTATATCTAAATTTCTGTATGAACAACCATTTCCATCAACTATTACTCCTGTGGCACATTGTGTTAGCTAATCCAAGTTTGTCCTGTCCTGATGCACAAATAACAAGACAACAAGTACATCAAGAGTCTCTAGTTTAAGAAGCACATGCTTCATGGGTCCTCAATTTGCAGCTTCATTAATTGACCCTTTGCTAAGCACCTCCCTTAAAAAACAAAGACATCTCGATATTAATAGTAAGTTACTTATGTTTAAACTTTAAGTCGAGTTCACTGTGTTGTAGGCTACTTGAGCACAAGAAATACTAGTAACATTAATTGCTAGGCAGAGACACGTTCTGACATATTGATATCTTTTAGCATTTTGTGAACGAACGCCCTATACCCGA
>NW_019175222.1:0-118 GCF_002260705.1 Seriola dumerili
AGCTGTCTCTGTGTCTGCAAACTGTCAGCTTTCATATAAATTGTGATTTCAACACAGAACACTTGCGGATAAGTTTTCTTGTCTATTTGATCAGCATTCATGAAGAATATGATGGACA
>NW_019175223.1:0-154 GCF_002260705.1 Seriola dumerili
GTCTTATTTTATTATATATAAGTGTCTGGTTATATTCCATATTATCTCTTTTACTCTGTACTCTACATGGTTCAAACATTAGCAAGCTAACGTTGCTACGCCTGGCGGTTAGACAGTGTAAATATTTAGTAAGAATAATAAGAACTAGTTTTTG
>NW_019175224.1:0-104 GCF_002260705.1 Seriola dumerili
CTACGTGTTTTATGCCAATATTATTCTACTGTAAGCAAAGATTATTACCTGGAAATAAATAATATATAAATAATATATAAATAATAAATAAATCCAAATATCTT
>NW_019175225.1:0-149 GCF_002260705.1 Seriola dumerili
CAGTAAAAATATCAAACATGTCACAGGTCAAACTGAAAACTGAAATGTGAGGCGTTTCTGTTTCCCTTGTAATTACTTTAATTTCCTTTTAATAATTCTCATTTATTTCTAATTATTCTGAAGTTTTCTACTGTGGGTTTGTTTCACTT
>NW_019175226.1:0-147 GCF_002260705.1 Seriola dumerili
GTCTCCATGAACCTTGTTGATTTCAATGATCCCATTACCCTATAGTGTGATCTTTACCCCAAAATTCACACTTAGGCACAAGAGCTTGCATACTAGTATAACCTGATCACAGTGATGAATTGTAATGAGTCAAGCTAGAACAAGCTA
>NW_019175227.1:0-111 GCF_002260705.1 Seriola dumerili
AAAAAAAAAAAAAAAAAAAAAAAAAAAAAAAATTAATAAGTCTATATAATAAGTAGATAGAATTAATATTATTATTGTAATGATAAAATAATATAATAATTGGTCTATAAG
>NW_019175228.1:0-118 GCF_002260705.1 Seriola dumerili
TTGATTTTTGTGATGGCATTATTTGTGAATTGTATTTATATGTTTGTTTTAATTGATGTTTTTTTTAACTGATATATATCTCAATATATATACAGTATATATATACTGTATATATATA
>NW_019175229.1:0-107 GCF_002260705.1 Seriola dumerili
GACCTTAGTGCTCTCAACCGATGCCCAACCATCCACTGTACCGCAGCACATGATGTAAGTTGCAAGAATAAAAGAAAGCAAAAAATGAATTCTTACATACAGTAACA
>NW_019175230.1:0-103 GCF_002260705.1 Seriola dumerili
AAACCTACTTTGCTGACATGGTATGAATCTGTAGGAGGACTGCCATAGCCACTGCTGTAACCTATTGAATCAAGCATAAGCAACAAGTAATAAACTGTGTGGT
>NW_019175231.1:0-153 GCF_002260705.1 Seriola dumerili
AGGTATAGACGAGATTACTTTTTCTATGAATTTCTCATCATCCCAGTTGGGTGCGTATATGTTAACCAATAGAACGGGTTTGTGGTAGAGGGACCCTGAAACGATAATAAAACGGCCATGTGGGTCAGATATAATTTTTGTGGCATTGAAGAG
>NW_019175232.1:0-158 GCF_002260705.1 Seriola dumerili
TTTACCTAAACTCAGAGAGTGTTGGGGAAGAGACCCATACATCCCTCACACATTTCTGCAGCACGTTTTGACCATTATGGGATATATGAAGGTCAATAATCATATTTTTGGATCTTTAAATTCAACAATTATCACACCACAAATCACCATGATTCACT
>NW_019175233.1:0-103 GCF_002260705.1 Seriola dumerili
CTGCTGCTGCATCCTGACACTAACAAACAAGTGACAAATTATATGAATTTTTCTAATCACACTTGAGAGACACAGACTGGGATTATTGTCCTGGTGAACATGT
>NW_019175234.1:0-134 GCF_002260705.1 Seriola dumerili
ACTGGAAATATGAAGGATTCCAAATTTGAGCCATCTGTGGCCTTTAGTTTGTAACACAACCTTAAGTTTGTTCACTTTTGTTCTTTGTTCCAAAGAACAAAGGTGGCATGTGTCTGTATACATCTCCAGTGACT
>NW_019175235.1:0-140 GCF_002260705.1 Seriola dumerili
TTCGGCGGGAGACACAGGACAGGACAGTGTGAAGGTTTTTGCTCCGATTTGAAGAGAAAGTGTGAATTTTCCATCCTGGCAGAAAAAAATTTTTTTTTTTTTTTTAGAAATTCAACAGATGTAATTCTGTTTAGACTTCA
>NW_019175236.1:0-518 GCF_002260705.1 Seriola dumerili
GGTTGAATCTGAAGCTGGGGAACAATAGTCTGTATGGGGCGGGGGGGTTGAAAAATGAAGAAAAAGAGAGGAAAAATTGAGAAATTGAGAGAAATTAAGTGAACTGATTGTCATTAGTGTCTCTGCTGCCCATCACAAGTTATTGGACNTTAAGTGAACTGATAGTCATTAGTGTCTCTGCTGCCCATCACAAGTTATTGGACACAGTTTATGCTCCATTAGTTTGAGAAATATGACCAAACAAGACACTTAACTAGAGTATGGCACAGGAAGCTGCTGATCCAAAGGTCGCCGGTTCGGTTCCCCACTGGAACATGTTGCTATCTCAGAGAGTTAACTGATAGCTGGAGATTACTGGCAGATGAATGAACCATGACATTCAATGTAAGACATAATGAAAAATACATGATATCACTTTTGTTAAATAAATTTCAACAATTGGTTACATTGTCTACAGCTTCAGTTAATTTATTGCCCATTGTTGGATTCAAACCCGTGACCCTGTGATTAAGAGTGTG
>NW_019175237.1:0-212 GCF_002260705.1 Seriola dumerili
GATAAATGTCATATTATAGTGTGCTGTAAAAAATTGAAGGTGCTAGTATACGGTCTTATGGGATTTGAACCCGCGACCCCCTTATTGAAAGGTGACAGTCACAACCATTGTAACAACGTTACCCCAACATTGATATTTGGTAATGCAGACCATAGATATGTCATAATACAGTCAAACGACAAAGTATAGTATGTTATAAAAATACAAAAAAC
>NW_019175238.1:0-1593 GCF_002260705.1 Seriola dumerili
ACATGGGTGGTCCTTGGCAGGCTATAGCAACATGAGGACAAGATGACGACATCATCGCAAAGGCAGACTCAGAAAATAAAGTTTATTGCCAAGCAGGTTTTCACTTACAAGATATTTGGCTTGGTGTAGTATCCAATTAACATATTCAGAGGAAATAAAATAAAAAGTAAAATACTGCAACAGTCAAACATAAACATACATCGATACATATTAAAGAAAAAAAAATAACAAAACAATAAACAATCCTACAAAACTATGTATAAAAGTGTTTTAGAATGACAAAACTCCTGCTGGGCAAGATGTGCAAAAGATCACAGTATAGACAATATCCATCATGTGCAGGGATAATACCTCAAGGTGTTGATGTAATGGGGTTGATTGATGAGGCCACATGCAGATGAAAAGGCTGGTGCTGGTCCATCATTAGTGATTAGACTGGACTTCTGGTCTTGATACAGACAAACATGTGATAGGACAATTCCTTTAGATCATACAAGTTCTTTATAATCAAACATGTTAGATCTGTTGTGTGTGTATATTAAATTGTGAAGATAGCTATGAATATGCAAAAAACACAGTATGAACATTATGAAATTTAAATGCAAGGAAAGGAAGAGTAAACAACTAGAGGT
Organism: Seriola dumerili; assembly: GCF_002260705.1. Taxonomy (NCBI): domain Eukaryota; kingdom Metazoa; phylum Chordata; class Actinopteri; order Carangiformes; family Carangidae; genus Seriola; species Seriola dumerili. The sequence goes on from NW_019175238.1 coordinate 633, forward strand.
ATGATAAGAATTCAATGTACACACACTATATAACCAACAAATGCTGCAATACAAATATGGATATACTGATTTAATCAGTGGTATACACAAGTCTTACTTTTAAAATAGACCCTCCCCACTGTCTGGACTCTGCCGTGGGTGAGACAGATGGAGGCGGTATTGCATCTGTACTGGCTCAGGTCCTGATAAAGACAGAGGGATGCTGAAATCTCCTGAGAAATGTAAAGACCTAGTTCATTTTCAGTCATGGCTAATCTCCTAACAGTAATGTAAAGTGGTTACAACATGGTGAACCGATCGACGTGTATTCACTCGGTCTACTGGGTCCATACAATCTCAAGTTACAGTCATCAGTTACAAGATGAGCCTAGAGTTACTGACGTCACTAGCTGTACGACAGCCGAGAGCAACAGACAGTCCTAGTAACCGCTAAAACGTCTGTAGACAAAGTCAATATCACCACCTGAAATGTTCGGCGGTACGGTTTGTCAGTCGTTGCACTGATTATACTTTTAGCTAAAGAGCCAACCTTGATACTACTCACCTGGCTAACAGGAAAGTTGCGAGCTCGGCATCAAACCGCATCTCTTTACTCTCAGGAGCCGTCTCCAGCGGTGGAAAGCCACACCGAGATTTACTCGTGTTGCTTTTCTTTGCCGTTGAACGTGGTTTCTTGTCGGGAGCGGTCCTGCGGGATACAGATGATTATTACCTTTTAGGAGGTTCAGCCATTCCTGTGTTTCTGTGATGCTAACCGCTAGCTGCTGGAAGTTGTTCTTCTTCGTGGGACTGAGGGCAGACTTGACGCTCCGCTGACTCACACAGCGTCTAGTGTCACAAAGTGGTATTACAACACAGGACAGGTCGGGGCTGGCTGGTGCGCATGCGCATTTCAGTAGATAACTCAAATACAACAGATAGAGATCTTCACCATGACATCGTCATTGTGGCTGCTTCACAC
>NW_019175239.1:0-107 GCF_002260705.1 Seriola dumerili
CACACACACACACAGGCACACAGAGGAAAACCAATCCCTTACATTAAGACCTGAAAACCTACAACCTCTTTAACTTGAGACTGAGGCTTGAGGATGTCAACGACGGC
>NW_019175240.1:0-150 GCF_002260705.1 Seriola dumerili
AATAAATACAAAGTACAATAGATAAAAATAACACATAATAAAGTGAATAAATAATATACATACAAGAATGACTGAATTAAAAAAAATTACAATTTAAAATGACAGCTGTCCGTGTTTAGTTGCCTGAGAGCAGAAGGAATGAAGGAGCAG
>NW_019175241.1:0-271 GCF_002260705.1 Seriola dumerili
GTCAGCAGGTGCTCCTCCATGGAGGGTCCATCCAGAGCCGTGTTGTCAGCAGGTGAAATTTGCAGGAGTTTTCCGCAGGTGTCTCTTCAGTGTAGTTTTCCAAGCGTTTGTTTTCCAGAGGAGCTTTTTCCGTTTCTGGGAGGTTTTCCGCAAGAGTTCAACTTTACAACAGACAGGTTCTGCATCGGGTTAACTCAGGTCAAGTCCCAGAGCAAATGAGAGAGTGGACAGGTCTGCAGCTCTGACGTCACCTCGGTCAAGCGTCACCATT
>NW_019175242.1:0-129 GCF_002260705.1 Seriola dumerili
TTTTTTTGCATTATTATGCCATACTATACTATGATGTTTTTTGCCATTTTGTACCGTAATATACTATGTGTATGGATTCCTTGCTGTACAATGACATTTTTATGATCTTTTATGCCTTAATATACTGTG
>NW_019175243.1:0-3787 GCF_002260705.1 Seriola dumerili
AAGCTGAAATGACGAAACACAAAACAGGCAAACATGGAATAAGATTATTGGTTCCAGACTCTTTAAAATCTGAATTACCGAGATAGAAATGCAGCTTAGGTCTGGTAGAGGTTTAGTGTTTGAGGCCGTGCAGGGGATTGTTGCTTCAGAGTGTGAACCACTGAGAGAAGCTCAAACTCATGATGAAAAGTGAAATAAGATTTTTTAGATTTTGAATCTGATAATCCTCTACACAGTAAACAAAGAAACTAAACTAATAAAACAGATTATTGATTAACAGATGAACTAATCATGAAACAAAGAGAGACAAAAATGAAAGTGTAAAGATTGAAGAAAGAACATTTCATGGCAGCTGTTAAAGGCAGCCTGACCTATCACTGTACTGCACTGTACTGTAGCTGACTGCACGTCTCTTTAAAATCACTCACTTGTTTTAAACAAAGTGGCTCTCCTCTTGTTTCTGCGAGTGCTGATGCTGCAGCTGTAGCTCAGATCAGAGTCGCTGTCTGAAACTGTCAGAGAACTTCTGATGTTGTAGAGCAGCTGCTCAGTCTCCTGGACTTCAGCTTGGCTCTTGAAGGTCACAGTGGATGGAGGGCTGTTGGACCAGGTGAGCTCAGGTTCAGGGTAGATCCCCTCTGAGCTGCAGGTGATCCTGTTTCCCACCTGCTGGAGGTCGACTTTACCAACTGGAGCTGCAAAGAAAAGAGGAACTTTGATATGAATTTTGCAACACATTTGTAATTGTTCATTTTTAAATGCATTGCACTAACAAAAACACTGACAAATGATGTTCTGTGTCTTTCTCACCGTCCACTTTCAGGTTGGTAAATGATTCATTCCTTCCTCTGTTGGTGCCTGTGTAGCACTTGTATCTCCCCTGGTCCTGAACCTGCAGCCCTGTCAGCTGGAGTGAGGCGTTTCCTCCTGAGATCTGGTCCTTGAACAGTGACGTCCTGTTTCTGAAGCGCTGGTCCTGGTGAGCGAGCTGGTCTTTGTTGTGGTAGAAGGAGTGGACAGGACTGTTTCCTGCTGTCACCTGAATCCAGTGTATGAACACATCAGTGTCGTCCTGGAAGCTGCACGGTAAGATGCAGCTCTCCATGAAAACACAGAACACCTCAGTGTCTGCAACAGAACAACAAATTGTTAATAAGAGACCTGCATCAAAAAACATACTCATATTTAGTTGTTGTATAATGTTTGTCCCTTTATTAATTATCCAGCATATGTTGCATTTAGGAAACGGTAAAATATGTTTTGATCTCCCAAGAACATTTCAGCAATATATATATATATATTCTGGTACAGAGAATGTGTCTGTGTCAAATGAGTATTTAATGAGCTGCTGAAACTCAGTTACTGATGGGAAGAAAACATCTGACCTCATATTGAGACCTAAAACAAACTGTTTTATGGTCTGTTTAATTCTTAAATAAAATATTGAAGATTGTTGTCATTGCTAAGAATTATTCTTCAGATACAACACAGCATGTTGAAACATTGAATTATATCCTGACTGAAACAAGTTCAGACAGGCAGCGAACGCCTCACTCACCTCTGGAATGAGTCACCTGCAGAAAAAAATCAACTATGAACAAAAACGTCCAACTGATAATGTTCATCCTCCTGTTCAAGATACTCCGAGTGTACCACCGTGCTGCAAAGAAAAAACAGAGATGTGGGTGTTGTTACTGGCTGGTGAGATGGTGCTCTGCATGCAAACAACCCTCAGTTTCTGTGACACATGAAGCAACATGCCCCTGTTTAGAAGTTTGAACAGAATAACTGAAGGTCTTTGGTTGGTTTTATGCACCAATCGTTCAGTAAATCTCTCTTTCCTGCACCTTTAATCCCAGTTTTCAGACTCTTGTCCACAGTAGTGCGCCTGAATTTTCCCTGCCAGAAACTGGCAAATGAATTCAGTCATCAGCGAATGAAATCAGCTGTGTAGCCAGAGCACAATATTTAATCCAGCGACAAAGAATATGAAGAAAAGTTCACTGTGGATTCAGTTTGTTTCATGTCCATACAAGCTTTTTCTTTGGGCTTGTTCAGCCTTTTCTCTCTCTTTGGCAGAGGCGCTTTAACTATCCCAACACTGCCAAAGTCTCTTTAAGTGCTTATTAATCTATGATATAACCGACTGACAGTAAACACCTCACTCACCTTCGTTTTCAGTGACAATCCTCAGAGAACTCAGAAATCACCAGACACACAGCACTGTACATCCACGTACTCTGACTTCCCGCTCTTTATCCTGTTTTTTTCCAGATGCAGAGACCGACCTCGTGGTGACAGGGAAAGGTGTCGCGGTAGTTCTACGTGAACATCACGTGTTTCTGGCTCCTCCCCCACCTGCCTGAACTGAAGGTGTGTGATAAAAGGTTTCATTTCCTCACACATACAGTCGAATATCAGAAGTTCAGACGATCAAATTCCCTGTTGAAACAATCTTGACTAAACTGACGTCTTCTGTGATCAGTCGTCAGTGTCAGATTCAGATATTACACATTCATCCTCCTCAGCTCAGAATAAAATCTGTACACTGTCCGTCTTTACACTGAGACCGTGGAGACTGAGTAGCTGTGATAAAGGTTTGTTTTCTACACCAGTGCACCTGTTGTGGGATGCTGGAGGAAGGAGAAAATTAACCCGTAATATTATAGTAGGTGTGTTATAACAGCAACAACATCTGTGGCTGTTCTCCCCTTTTTACTCTTTAATGCCACAATAAGAAAAAGGTTAAAACCATTTTACCCAAACTAGTTTTGTTTCCCAATACTTTCCCGTCTGTACCCAGTATGTGTGTGTGTGTGTGTATATATATATATATATATATATATATACTTAGTTTCATTTACTTTGTCATTATTCTAAAATACCCAGTTGTTTCTCACTTGTTCCTCATCGTTTTATTTTCTTCCTCTGAACCTGCGTTTACGTTCCTGCAGAAACCGTCGGTTTTTGCTCGGTACAAAATTATACTGGAAATATTATTCCTATTATAAAGTGTTTGCAAACAAGTCGAAACAAATATACAACAATAATTATGATAAAAGACAAACAATATCATCAATACAAACAAGAAATGAATTAAAAAGTGTTGAGGGTGTGTTTATATATTTAATCTTTATATCAAGCTTGAAGCGTTAAAACATCAACATTTGTGTTGACATAGAGGCAGATTAGAGACAGTGAATGACTGATGAGGTGACAGCGACAGTGAATTTCATTTACAGGTAAAATAAGAACCTCTGAGGAAAATAAGGATAATGACATTTTGAACATGTGTGAAAAGTGTTCAGTGTTTGCACCTGGCCTGATCTTCTCCATCAAATACAAACAGGACAAAATAACAGAATTTAAAATGGATCTTAATGGGGAAAAAAACAATAACTGAAACAATAGCTCCCTCAAAATTACAGCTCAGTCCGCCTTAAATACATAGAGACTTTATCAAAAGTCATTACAACAATTTCTATACGTTGCACTTTAAAAAAAGGAAAAAACAAACAACAACTTTGCAACAAAAACTCCACAAACATTTTNAAAAACTCCACAAACATTTTTTAAAAAGTACCAAAACACAACACACAGTAAGCCACAGTCCATCCTGCACCTCTGCACAACATCTGTAGCTGCAGCAGGTGTTGCCAGGTAAAGCTATAATACGACCTCAGTCACCACAGTCAACAGACCTGGCAACCCCACAATGAAACCTGGACGAATAAGATGCAGATTAATTGAACATGTGACTTCTGCTGAAAAACTACAATATTTCATA
>NW_019175244.1:0-175 GCF_002260705.1 Seriola dumerili
GTTACACCTGAGCATGCAATACTGTTCAACAGCTCTCTTCAAGTGCTCTCAGCAATTAAATCTGCTGTTTTTCTCGATAGAAGCTGTCTCTGTGTCTGCAAACTGTCAGCTTTCACATTAAGTGTGATTTCAACACAGAACACTTGAGGATAAGTTTTCCTGTCTATTTGAGCAG
>NW_019175244.1:316-1353 GCF_002260705.1 Seriola dumerili
ACACTTGAGGAAAGCTGTCTCTGTGTCTGCAAACTGTCAGCATTCACATTGAGTGTGATTTTAAGCTTACATGTCCTAAAGTTATCAGTTACACCTGAGCATGCAATACTGTTCAACAGCGCTCTTAAAGTGCTCTCAGCGCTTACATCTGCTGCTTTTCTCGATAGAAGCTGTTTCTGCGTCTGCAAACTTAGTTTTTCTCACGCGATGTTATTTCTGTACAGAACACTTGAGGATAAGTTTTCCTGTCTATTTGAGCAGCATTCATGAAGAATATGATGGACATCATGCTTACATGTCCTAAAGTTATCACCTAGACCTGAGCATGCAATACTGTTCAACAGCGCTCTTAAAGTGCTCTCAGCGCTTAAATCTGCTGCTTTCCTCGATAGAAGCTGTCTCTGTGTCTGCAAACTGTCAGCATGCACATTAAGTGTGATTTCATGCTTACATGTCCTAAAGTTATCACCTAGACCTGAGCATGCAATACTGTTCAACAGCGCTCTTAAAGTGCTCTCAGCGCTTAAATCTGCTGCTTTCCTCGATAGAAGCTGTCTCTGTGTCTGCAAACTGTCAGCATTCACATTAAGTGTGATTTCATGCTTACATGTCCTAAAGTTATCACCTAGACCTGAGCATGCAATACTGTTCAACAGCGCTCTTCAAGTGCTCTCAGCAATTAAATCTGCTGCTTTTCTCGATCGAAGCTGTCTCTGTGTCTGCAAACTGTCAGCTTTCACATNAGCTTTCACATTAAGTGTGATTTCAACACAGAACACTTGAGGATAAGTTTTCCTGTCTATTTGAGCAGCATTCATGAAGAATATGATGGACATCATGCTTACATGTCCTAAAGTTATTAGTTACACCTGAGCATGCAATACGGCTTTTAAAGTGCTCTCAGCGCTTAAATCTGCTGCTTTCCTGGATAGAAGCTGTCTCTGTGTCTACAAACTGTCAGCTTTCACATTAAATGTGATTTCAATACAGAACACATCAGGATAAGTTTTCTTGTCTATTTGAGCAGCATTCATGAA
>NW_019175245.1:0-114 GCF_002260705.1 Seriola dumerili
GGAAAGCCCTCTCTCCAAGAGGGATAGCTGTGAGGGGGAAGGGGAAAAGAGGGTGGAAAGATTAAGAATATTTGAGGGGGAGTTCCACCCCAGGTCTTGTGTGTGTGTGTGTGT
>NW_019175246.1:0-143 GCF_002260705.1 Seriola dumerili
ACTGTCAGTCTTAATCTTATATAAACAGCTGTTGGATTAATCAGAAGGAACGGGAAGATAAAGATCTTTTCAGACTCTTATTTCTGTGAACAGATTTGAATTCACTTTGTATCTGTAATGCTTTTATGTGTGTAGTATGTTTT
>NW_019175247.1:0-221 GCF_002260705.1 Seriola dumerili
TCTCCTACCTGTAGTTTGTTAGGTTTTTCCTTATCTTCGTTGAACGAGTTTATTTGAAAATATTGTGTTGTCTAGTATTTGTCTCATAGGTTTAAAATTGTATGTTTTATATTTTGTGGTATCCTTATCAAATGAAGGAAAGATTGTCCTATTTTTTAGGTTAATTAGTTATAATAGGTTATGATAGGTAAAATAGATATATCTTTGTTAAAAGGTTTTAA
>NW_019175248.1:0-142 GCF_002260705.1 Seriola dumerili
GACACAACACTGGAAATAGCACAAACTGAAATGTCAATACGCAGCCATGGACAATGTTTTCATTTTTTCTTTATTGTTTATAATGTATATGATATGACCAAAAATATGTGGACACCACTGACCTTGTACCTTGTTCTGGGTT
>NW_019175249.1:0-119 GCF_002260705.1 Seriola dumerili
TGTCTCACACCCCTGAAAAACAATAAGAAATTGTAGTTTCATAAATGAATCTGTGTCAAAACAACATATAAAGGTGCTTACAAGTGTAATAAATGATGAAACAACTCTAATGAGACACG
>NW_019175250.1:0-131 GCF_002260705.1 Seriola dumerili
GGGGAATTGTGCACTGTGCTTGATGAATTTTTTTTTTTTTTTTTTTAAATTAACCTTTATTTAACCTGGATGTGCCTTGTGAAACATTATCGCTTTTACAAGAGAGACCTACCCAAAATGGCAGCGTAAGA
>NW_019175251.1:0-104 GCF_002260705.1 Seriola dumerili
CAGGAGATCCTTTGTTCCCACTGCTATCAGGCTATACAATACCTCAAATGAAGTGGATTAATCTAATTATTGTTTATTTGTTAACTGTTTTTATGATTGTTATT
>NW_019175252.1:0-426 GCF_002260705.1 Seriola dumerili
GGTCTGGATGTGCTCCGCCAACGGTTTTTCCTAAAGGGCTTTCCCAAAGGACCAGATCTCCTACTACCTTTCTTCTCTGTGGAGCAAGTCTTCCTTCACGGTGGCTGATTAGAAGCTCAACATGCTCTGGTCTGTGAAGGTCGTCCAGGTCAGTGTCAGGGAAGAACTTCTTGAGTTGTTGTGCCTCGATTACTCTGTGCACTTTTGCAATTTCATCCAACCCATAGCAGATCAGTTCATGAGCTCTTTTTGTGCCTCTAGGTGTCTCCACTCTTACCTTGAGTAGGTATCTTTTGGTCTTTACCTTCATGGTCATGCCTCCGACTCCATGGACGACAAGCGTGATCCTTTCACTTCGAAGGTTCAGTCTTCTGGCAGCGTCATGAGTGATGTAGTTGGTATCCGATGCCAAATCAATGAGGGTTC
>NW_019175253.1:0-60000 GCF_002260705.1 Seriola dumerili
TCATCTTGACTGTTTTGTTGTGGTAGAAAGAGGATTAGTAGTATAATCTTTTAGAGTTTTTGTGTGTAACAGTAATACTCGTACTCGTACTCATCGTCTCCCACTTATCCAGATCAGGGTCGCGGGGGCAGCAGCCTCAGCAAAGAGGTCCAGACAGCCCTCTCCCCAGCCACTTCCACCAGCTCTTCCGGGAGAATCCCGAGGCGTTCCAAGGCCAGCCGAGAGATATAATTCCTCCAGCGTGTCCTTGGTCGGCCCTGAGGCCTCCTCCCGGTTGGACATGCCCGAACCACCTCAACTGGCCCCTCTTGACATGGAGGAGCAGTGGTTCTACTCCGAGCTCCTCCCGGATGGCCGAGCTCCTCGCCCTATCTCTAAGGCTGAGCCCGGCCACCCTGCGGAGGACACTCATTTCGGGCCGCTTGTATTTGCCACCACCCCGGTTTGCCACTCCAGAGGCACTGCCCCCGATGTCCACGCAATGTTGCAGAGGCGTGTCAACCAAGACAGTCCTACAACATCCAGAGCCTTGAGATACCCAGGGCGGATCTCATCAACCCCCGGGGCTCCGCCACCGCGCAGTTGTTTCACTACCTCGGCGACTTCTGCCCCGGAGATTAGACCATCCATCCCCAGGTCCCTTGGCTCTGTTTCCTCCACGGAATATGTGTTGGTGGGATTGAGGAGCTCCTCAAAGTATTCCTTCCACCGTCCGACTATATCCCCAGTTGACGTCAGCAGCTCCCCGCCCCCACTGTAAATAGTGTGAGCGAGTTGCCACCTTCCCCCCCGAGGCGCCGGACGGTTTGCCAGAACCTCTTTGGAGCCGATCGATAGTCTTCCTCCATTTGCCTCAGCAACTGCCGCGGCTGCGCTCCGCTTGGCCCGCCGGTACCAGTCAGCTGATTCCGGAGACCCACAGGTCAACCACGCCCTGTAGGCCTCCTTCTTCAGCCTGACGGCTTCCCCCACCTCTGGTGTCCACCAGCGGGTACGGGGGTTACCGCCACGACTGGCCCCAGCTACCCTGCGGCCGCAGCTCGCAACAGCCGCCTCAACAACAGCAGAGTGGAACAAGGCCCATTCGGACTCAATGTCCCCTACTGCCCTCGGGACGCGATCGAAACTCTGCCGGAGGCGTGAGTTGAAAATCATCTTGACGGGTTCTTCCGCCAGGCTTTCCCAGCAGACCCTCACAACCCGTTTGGGCCTGCCAGGTCTGCGCAGTGTCTTCCCCCGCCATCTGATCCAACTCACCACCAAGTGGTGGTCAGTTGACAACTCCTCTCTTTACCCGAGTGTCCAAAACATACGGCCGCAGGTCTGATGATACGACTACAAAGTCGATCATAGACCGGCGACCTAGGGTGTCCTGGTGCCATGTGCACCTGTGGAAATCCTGATGTTTGAACATGGTGTTAGTTATGGCCAAGCTGTGACTAGCACAGAAGTCCAATAACTGAACACCACTCGGGTTCAGATCGGGCACACCGTTCCTCCCCACCACACCCCTCCAGGTCACGCTGTCATTGCCCACGTGAGCATTGAAGTCTCCCAATAAGACAAAGGAGTCCCCTTTCGGGGCACTTTCCAGCACCCGTCCCAAGGACTCCAAAAAGGGCAGGTAGTCTGAACTGCTGTTAGGTGCATAAGCACCGACAACAGTCAGAACCCGATCCCCAACCCAGAGGCGCAGGGACGCAACCCTTTCGTCCACCGGGGTAAACCCCAACATACAGGCAGAGAGCCTGGGGGTGACCAAAAAGCCCACCGCGGCCCTCCGCCTCTTCCCCGGAGCAACTCCAGCAAAGAGGAAAGACCAGCCCCTCTCAAGGACTTGGGTTCCGGAGCCGACGCTATGTGTCGAGGTGAGGCCGACTATATCTAGCCGGTATCGCTCAACCTCTTTCACAAGCTCCCGCTCCTTCCCCGCCAGAGAGGTGACGTTCCATGTTCCAAAAACCAATTTCTGTAACCGAGGATCGGACCACCAAGGCCCCCGGCTTGGTCTGCTGCCCAATCCACAATGCACCGGATCCTGCTGACTCTTCCTGCAGGTGGTAGACGAACCCATGTAGCCGGTTTGGGCTGGGACCGGCCGGGCCCCATGGGCTAAGGCCCGGCCACCAGGCGCTCGCCCACGGGCCCCAACCCCAGGCCTGGCTCCAGGGCGGAGCCCCGGTATCCCTCCGGGCCGGGTACACAAGTTCTTGTTCGTAATATTCATTGGGATCTTCTGAATAAGTAATAGTAATAGTAAATAGTAAATTAGCAGTATCTATGAAATGAAAATGAATTGAGAAGTAAGATATGCTGAGTTGAATAAAAATGAAGACTATTGTGTGATGAGTTTTTGTACTTGAATGTAATTTTAAATGTAATATGGATTTAAAGGTTGTAGAGCAGAGTAAAATGGTGACATACCATTGTAGCAGCAAAAAGAGTGAATCTAAAAGTATAAAGTGCATTGTGAATGTAGGATTGATTGCAGATGAATTGATATGAGGTTTGTAAAAATGTTACCTACGTGATGTGTTGTCCAGGTGGTCCAGAGGGTCCAGACAGTTGAGCAAAGGTGACATGACAGGAGGTGGTCAGAGCTGAGGCCTGCTGATTGAGCCATGATCCTTGTGTGAAAAATGAACATGGATAGAAGGGTTACATATGACACTGTTATGAATGATGATGCCCAAATGATATTCTTAATAACTGGTAAGAGTTTTGATGATTAATTGCAATAACAGCAAAGCCAAGTGAAATTTGGATGAGGAGCATTGTTTTCTAGATTTGGGGAAGTGTGAGTTTTATTGAGAAGAAGTGATGTGAAATTACAGGTGGTGGTTTGTATGTTTTGTAGGGCTTGGAGGGTAGACTTAATTGAGATGAAAATGCATGTATTATGTAAAATATTTTTGCTAAATGAAATCTCTCTGTGGCACTTTGTGTTTGTGTAAGAGTAAAAGATGTGAAGATAAAAGAAATCCTCTTACTGCTGTGCAGACAGTCACGGTCCTGACGCAGTTGAGTGCGATGTTGAGAAATGGCTGACTCCACCTGTGAGAAGAAATAAAGCAAATTTGAGTGTTTTGAGATGTTGTAAATGTTTGAGCTGCAGTGATCAATGTAAAAAATGAGCCTTAGAGTGTGTTTTATTGTTAAATATTGAAGTGGTTGAGTCGTGGTTCCATACAGGTGATTGGTGGTGATTTGCATTAAAAGAAGACACAAGCACATGTAGTGACAGACAGACTCTGTAGGCTGAGATGAGGGAGGGTGGGTACTCTGCCTGACATTTGAGCTGTTTCCCAGGCGAGTACATGTGCAATGGATTCTGAAAGTGTTAGAGTGTGTCTTTGAGGAAGATGTTCCATAGTGCAGTGGTGTAAGGTAGAAACCCTGCAAGCATAATGTCCCTGGTTTGATCGGCACAAGGTGTTTTTGTTGTATATGTTGCTCCATGAGCTGTTAAGAGTGAGAAAGACTGAAGAGCTGACAGAGGAAATAAGAGGCGTTAACATGCTGTTCCCACACATGTAAAGTGGACTGATGCACAAGCAAAAATACAGTGTTTTCTGCAAAGCCCTATCTCTCAAGTGTGAGAAAATATAATGTTTATTTATATAAGTCTATCTTCTGTCCAGGCTGCTGAATGAAGAGAGATAAGGGGCCAGAGAAGACCTGAAGTGAACACAAACACAAATGTGGTGTAAAATTCCTCACCAAAGCACTGTAGACCGTCTTCCCCTCTGGACCTTCGTTTTGAGTTTTCTTTGCCTTTTCCTACATTTCCTATGAAGGATAACATGAGTTAAGATGTTTGAAAGTCAACAGAGAAGCTTGAGCATGTGGGGTGAACTGGGCTTGCTAAATTATATAAGTGTGAATAATTTGGTTAATTTGAATTTGAGAGTACTAAGTTGTGATTTCCTTTGACATGACTTGGAAGTTAATGGAAGAGCTACACAAAGACATTAAATGTTACTTATTTTGATAGTTTTTTAGTGATATTTAATTGAATTGAATTTACCCAAATGTTTGTAGCATGTGCTCCCATCCGTGCTCCCTCCAAGCCAAGGTGAAAGGTCCGACTGCCAAACAGGAGGTGGGTGAATCCAATGTGATTTATACAAGGGGGAATCCGGATCGTACTAAGTGGGGTAGAGAACAGAGGGGTGTTTTGCTGCTGCCTGAAACAGCAGTTGTACAGGTTATATGTTGAAATGCCAGCCAATCATATGAACTTTTAAGGGCCGACACTGAGAGGAAAGACTGAAAACTTTGAAATGATAATTTTATTGTCTCTGGACAAGTAGCTCAAGGTGCCACTCTACAGACTGAGAAGTTGTGGGTTCAAATCTCATTTGGTCTTACTACCTTTCAGGACTGACACACAGAGGACAGAGCGTGAAACTTTAAGAAATACATTCTCATAGTGTCTGGTTTCATGGCTCAATGGATTAGATACCAAGCAACTCCCAATGCGAGCGGGATTGGTGGCATGGTGGAATTGTTTGTGGCAATAAGGTGGAAAATGTGGAAGTCTCTGGTTTGAATCCAGTCATTGGCAGTTTTGACAGCAGCACAGCGATGGGAAAGGAGGGCGGCCTTGTCCCCCTCCAAATTTCTGGAGAATCACAAGTAGGGGGGTTATGAAACAGAACATACGATTCTTACTATATTAGATTACAGAAATTGGATCACTAGATGAATAAATTTCCCGCCTATTGACATTTACTTGACAGCAGCTAATGAAATATATTCATATAGTAATCCAATTTCTGTAATAATCTAATATAGTAATATAGTTATACTAAAATTCCAAAATGTTTAATAAAACATGGCCCCCCTCCTTTCCCATCCCTGTGGGGCACTTGAAACTGGCAAGCTTGAGCATGTGGGGCTTCTCCTGCTCTTCGGCATTTCTATGACTTACTATACTATGAAATTTTATGCCTTACTATAATATCATATTTTTTTGCCTTATTATATTGCCATTTATATTGATTAGCACCAAGTGAATATGTGTTTTCTGCACTGATAAATAACAGCACAAACATGGTGTAAATAATGCATACTGCTTGATTGTGAGACAGTATGATAAATATACACATTCTTAATCAGACTCGTCTCTTGGCTCCTTTCTCTGCACAGCTCCTCATTGTCACTTTCTAAGTTTGCTTGGTTTTGTCCCTTCTAATCACCATCACTATTATTCAGCATTTGAATGTCGGTATTGTGCACTCAGTGTATTTTCTATCACTGCCATGTTTTATTTAATTTAATACAGTACTGCTGTCAAATGCACTTTTTGACTTGATGCAAATCACTTGCTGTCTAAAGAAACATCAAAACTGAGTTTTCCAACACTAACGTGAAACAAACTGGATGTTTGTGCCCCAAAAAATAACAAGTCACACTGAATAAAGATTTATTCAAACATGTTCATATATTTATTCCAAATAATCACTTTGTTTCTATACTTACTCACTTGCCTGTGTGAATCATGCCTGTAAATAATAATTATGATGGTTCAAAGATACGGTTAAAAAAAACAAACATTTGAAATGGAAAGGGAAATAACCTGTAACCTGTAAATAACAGGTTTGTTTAATAATTACACACTTGCTGATCAAGTTTGTATTGATGGTTTTAGTCACTATGTAATGTGGATGGAGGCCTACAGAACAAACAACAACCCCAAAGTATAGCAGACTACTTCATCACATCCATTGTGCGCTTGGGAGGATGCCTGGAGGGACTGCACGCTGACAGTCAGGGAAAATGACAAGTTGACTTTATTCTCGATATTTCTACTTTATTCTCGAAATGCAAAATAATTTATTCTTGACATTTTGACTTTTTCCTCGAAGCGCATGATGAAAAAAAAAACAAAAACTTCCTCCTCTCATTTTTTCTCTCGTCCACGGCACTAATGCTCCGTAAGAAAATAAATGATTTATCGATTATGAAAATAATTTACTATGGAACTAATAGAGACGAAACTAAGAAGACTCAAATACTGTCAGTGATACTTTTACTTACAGTTTTGACAGAATAGTTTTTTGTATATATTAGAAATTATTTCTATAACATTGGATTTTGGACTATTTTACAGTTTGTAGATCTATATAAACACACACACACACACAGTTCAAGCCACTAATACAACAAAATGTCAGGAGAAATCTGAATACTTCACAGTTAAAAAAAACAAATGGGTCAAGACACAGGGTCAAAATTTAAAACTTTTATTTGTGAACCAATGAAATGGACTGCAATCCATCTGTGCCTTCTATCTTAAAGAATACTATCATGAACATAAGGGGAGAAAAAAAACAACAAAAAAAAACAGCATAACATGACAGCTGGTGCCAGAGCAGGCATCATCACAGACGCTGGCTTCATTGGAGGGGACAGGCAGGCTAATAACATTCTGCTGTGAAGAAAGACGGAGTCTAACTGAAGCCTTATAGTTTTATTGTGGAAGGTTTGGGGGTGTGGTGTGAGTTTTCCCCTCCAATTAAGCTGTCCAGTATAGCAATGCATGCTGCTGGTTTACGGTCTTTGTACACAATACAAAAATATGAGCTGGAAGCACAGGATCATTTTTTTTCACCTGCTATGGCAAACACAACACTAACAATGGACACTGTGAAGTTGAACACAAAAGGCAGTCTTCAGTGTCTTGTTTCATACAAGTGCTTTGACTTTAAAACTCTGACTATCAAAAAAAAAAAAAAAAAGTCAACCTACACCAGCTGTCAAGTATAGCAGTAACAAATAATACCATAAACATTTTTCATCATATTGTTAATAAAAATAAAAAAAAAAGGAAAACTTAATGTTCACTCATTTCAAAAATGCACCCTGGAACATATTTCCCACCCCACAAAAAGGTAGAGTCAATTTGTTGTCTGAACACAAACAATGTTGTTAGATGAGAATTTATAATAAGATTTTAGGGGAAGAAATTGGCTGATTCTCCATTTTATTTTGGAGAGATTTGCACAAATCACAATAGTGAGGTCCCTTCACATAAAGAACAACTAATATCTCATCTCTTTACGAATTCACATGTCTCTCAATCTCAAGAATTCATTGCAGGTCTGCAAACTGTCTCCTTTCATTGAAATTGTAAAAGAGGAGAGAAAAGTTCAGTGCAGACTTGGAAGGCCATTTGAATTATTTTACAAGAGAGCCTTCTTTTAAGATGTCTGGAGTCCAGCTGGTTCCATAGACCCAGCCTTTTACCACCAACAACTCATGGCTCTGAAGAAACCAAACACATCACAGGACCCAGTCAGAATGACCTAGCTTCTTCTGAAAAGGCTCTGTATATCTGCAACATTATTTAATTCACCTTCCTCATTGTTTGGGATTATTTTCAGACAAAATGAGAATGAATAGAAACATCTGAGCAAGGCCAGGAGGAGGGAGAGACCACCAAATAAAACCAGCTTCAAATGTAAGAAATAACTCTTTTCAAACTAGGTCTCCCTTGACCAACGTACAGCTACAAAGCAACTAAGCTCTGACCAAATGTAGCCTGCCCAGGAGCATTGCCAACGGATGTAACAGCGACCAAGTAAAATCTTATTTTTTGGAAAAGGAGGGGTGGGGGGGTTACACCCTGAGTGTTTGACTGTCAGTCACCACTGCTAACATTACTGAGGTAGAGATTTGTCCCGGTTGGAGGACTGATGTTTTCATAAGCTCCCCAGCCAGAAAGGTGCCAGGCCTCAGCTTCCACACCTCCACACACACACTCATGTACACCCTCTCTCTCCTCTCTCTCTCACTCACTCACACACTCACACACAGATACTAACACTCATACATTTGGACAAACAGACAAACAGCTCGGACACATTACTCATCTGTCTGTTCTGTCTGTCCATTTAATACCCTGCGCTCCTTTGTGAGCTGGTAGGCAGAGAAAACCATCTATGGTGACTGGGAATGAAACACTAGGATGCAACTGGAAAACACACATACACACACGCTTATCTTAGCTTATCTTCATAACACTTTCAAGCTCGAGGGGCGATAGCTCAGTGGCACAAGCTCATTACATGCTGTCCTACCACCTCTGCATGTAAAACACTTTCCCTTTGTTACCTGTGCTACATTCGTTCAAGTTGGGTGGCTCTTTTCCCTACAAGGGTCAATTCACTTCACACAATGGATTTTCATCAAAATCAGAAAATGTTGCTATTCTTGATATTTAGCCTCAAATGAAACTATTAAAATACTGCAGTGTCATTTTATATAAACCTATTAATGTGAAATTAAAACAATAGTTTGAATTGGCTGAATAGAGTGAAATGATCTCAGCTCAGCTTTCTAATGACTTACAGATGCTAAGAGAACTAGCATATTTAGCATGTGAAATGTTGTGACCTGATGTAACATAGCAGCGCTTTGACACTGAATGAAAATAGTGACCTCATTTATTCCCAAACTCCTCATTGTGTTCGACAGACAACTAAAAAGAAGGGCATCATCAATAAAACGAGTCAAACAAAAGCAGAGGAAAAGAACTTAAAAACAAGGAGAGGACAGGTTACTTTAACTGAAGACATGGAATCATACTAAAGCTTTGCATATAAGTCATTAAGCAAACAAAAAAACACAACAAAAGCAGCTTTCTATGGCCATGTTTGCTCAAAATAAAAAAATCCAATTGCTTCCATTTTGGTTTTACAGTTTCTCTTTTCCCCTGTGGATTAAAGATGACCTCTGCAGTTTGACAATATTTGCTTGTTCAAAGTGGCATGTAAGCAGCTCTGTATCAGAGCGATTTTCAAACTTTCAGAGTGGAGATGTGGGGCAGGACTTTGGCAAAGTTTGATAAGATTATTTCTCAAGATTGCTTGGGGTTTGTTGAGGGGCACTCATTGGGATAACAAGGACGGCAGCATCTGTTGTCCATGAAAATTGAGCAGCCGCTGAGGGGAAAGTTCGGAAACACGTACTCCTGAGGCAAAGCGGGCCGAGGAGGGAGAGGCGCTGTTCTCACATGGACTCAAATTCATCGATGCGCTGCTTCGTGTTGCCTTGTCGGATCTGGCGCAGCGTTTTGTATTTGTCTCGGCCTGCTTTAACATTCTCGGCGTGAAGCACGTCATTCTGTGTCTTCTTGGTTTCATCTCTGGCCTCGGCCAACTCTGAACTTAATGTCTGAGTGAACAAATAGAAGAAAGGATAAGAGGTTGATGAGGAGAGAAAAAGAGAAGACAGAGAAAAGAAGCAAAGAAAAAATAAAAAAAGAAAGGAAAAACAACAGTGGGATGAAGGGGCACACAAGTTGCGGACAAGTACGCGAAAAAGAACACAGGAGCGGATGAGAAAAACGGGGAAAATACGCCTTAATCATTTTAAAAATAAACATCTGATTGACGCAAAGCCACTAATCTACAGCCTCTGGCTACCTGTGTGTCAATATGTCAGGTTTGGCCACGGGCCAGTGTTTTTCAGCATTATCTTTCAGTGCTGACTTACAGGTGCAGTGGACACACAGGCCAGTGTGTGAATTTTCTTTTAAATTCTTGATTTATAAAACTGTTTGGTTCATGTCTGAATTCTTCTTGCCATAGCTTCAGTGTAAGTCCTGGCCTATACAGTAGCCCGGTTTAGCTCTACAGCCTTTGTAACATGCTTAAAGTTGTGAAAGATATGAAGTGATTTAATATCATCAGTTTGATCAATTAATTACCAGTAGGTCTGCTTTAAAGCCAGGCTACAGTCTAAGCCAGCACATTTACTCCTGTTAAAAGCAGGAGTTTAAAGAAGAATGGACAGAGATGTATGCCTTATCTTACCCTTATTTGCCAATGCCTGGCTGGTGTTTCTTCTTTGCAACAAAACTGCTGTTAGAAAATAATATAATCTCATTGTTATTGTGTTTGCGAGACTTTTGATTGAGTCTTTTGCTTAAAACTAATAAACTGAATTTTTGTGTGGATCAGAAAGATATTGTTTAATGTAATAGAAGTGACTTTATTCGAAAGTTTTTACTCATCTGGGAAGTTTTAGATGTCATTTCAACGCAACGTCACTCTCCACTTGGAGGCGTCATTTATTAGATGTATATTCATGTAATTTTCATGAACTTGATATTAAGTGAGAAAGTGAATTTGACATTGGGAAAGGTAGCTCCCACGCTCATTATCATTTTGTCAAAGAATTTTATATTGTCAAAACCATGTCAAAAGTTTTGATGTAGCCCTTAAACTGAATATTTCAGACTTCACTGGGAGTCTAATTTGGCCCTCAGGACACCATTTTCCATCCCTGTCCAAAAGGTTTTCTCCCCTCGCTCTCACCTGCAGCTGTTGCTTGACCCTCTCGTTCTTCTGGGCTTCAGTGATGCGCTCCTCTTCACTGCGGAGGTCCAGCTGGCTGACGCCCTCGTTGGACAGCTCGGCGCTGGCTTCTGCGTGGTTCTCGTCCTGCTCGTCATGCTCGCTCTCAGCATGGCCGCCAGGAGGCGCTGGCACCACTGTCATTGCAGTCTTCAGTTCCTCCTTGGTCTTCTCCAAGTCCTCCTGGGCCGACAGAGCCTGCAGGAGGGGGACACAGAGAGGGAGAGTGTAAGACAGCGACAGTGCAGAGGGTCTGAATAGTTTTAAGTCACTATCAGAGTGGATGAAGGCACCAATGCAGTTCTAAGTGTTTGCATGTTACTCTAATTTTTGAGCTCAGATTACACAATAAAAACAATGTTTGCCTATATTGGGTTGGAGAGACAGGAGTGCTGTACCTTGTGCTGCCATTCTGTGGCCTCATCTTCTTTCTTCCTTTTGGCGTCTTCCAGGAGAGCGATCTTGGCTGTGAATTCAGCCAGTTCAGCAGCCTGGGATGAAACAAAGATCCTACTGTCACACATACATTCAAATACTCAAAAGACCTTACAGAGAAATGGAATATACTTTACACAATCCCCTTGAATAATCCTGCAGAGTACAGAGGCTTGTGTGCACAAAAACTTAAACTATTTAATATGCACAGCTTGGAATGTCTCACACCATCAAACACACACATACCAGTTGCTCCTGGTTCTTTTGCTGGTCTTCAGCCTGTTTGGCCAGCTCTGACTTTGCCTCCTCGGCCATTTGCCTCTCTCTCTCCAGCCTCTCCGCCTCCTCTCTCGCTCTCTTTCTCTCCTGCTCCAGCTCCATTGCCCGGCGAGTCTGTTCCTCAAGCTCTGTGGAAAGGCACAAAAACAAACAATACATACAATTTCTCCTTTAACTTAATTTTCTACACATTTGAACTTCAAACCTATGAGATCGGCTGGTATTATCAGGTGAAGTCAAATACTGCTGATTCAGGCAGGTGAATCTGAGCATACATAAAGTTTGATTTGTTTATTATGTTGTTGTATCAGTTGTACAGGGGCTACTGTACAATTATGCTAAATATAGAATTAGATATGGTTTCTCTTAAATAAAAACAGTACAAATAAAGTAGCAGTTAACACAACCAGGGGAATGAAAGAGTTATGGCTATTTGACGGATAGAAAGAAGGAAGAGGGAGCCATCAAAGGTAAGTGAACAGATGGATGGATAACAAGAAAAACAGGTACCTTTCTGAGCTGTCATCGTCTGCTCTTCAATCTGCCTTAGCCTCTCCATGAGCTCTTCTTTCTCACGCTCTATCCTTTCCTTCTCTTTCTCTGCATGCTCCCGCTTCTTTTTCTCATTCTCCAGCTGGGCCCTGAAAAGTTTTGTAAGTACATATTTCATATTACTTGAGCATTTATGAGTTAGAGACATTTTACCATAAAAGTTACAAATACAGAGAAACCCAACATATCAACACTCTTAAATAAAGCCGAGCTGAGCTGCAGCACCTTTAACGACATGAAATAACCAGGCACTCCTCCCTCAGAGCAGCTGCGTAAAAGAGGCAAGACTGCCCTCTAGTGTAGAAGCTCTACCATCTGCTTACCTTTACAAGCAGTTTCTTTTAGTGAACAAGCTGCCTCATAAACTTAAATCTGTCTGTTAAATCTATTTCATTCACAATTATCAAATAGAAATTTTGTGCATGCATTTATGTATTTGAGTCGATGAAATGGGGAGTGATTGTCCTGAACTATAATAAGCTAAGTTATCAGATATTAGCTTTACACACGTATTAGTTCAAACATTCTGAACAGGAAATATATTGCTTAGAAACACTTATGCAATTTCTTTTGCAGAAGGCTTTTAATTATATATATTTAAAATGTAAAGGTGGTTGTGAGTGTTCTTCTGCGGTACCTCTCCATCTGCTTGTGGTGCTTCTCCTCCCGGGCCTGAGCCTTCATCTGCTGCACCTCAATGGTATCGGGCTTCCTCCTCCTCATATACAACTCGTGGTTGCCCATACACAATGCCAAGATACGCTTGTTGATGCGCAGACGTGGGGCATAAAACACAAAGTCCTACAAAGGGAAAGGTAAAAAATATATCCTTAAATGTGAAGAAGGAAATGTTCTCTATAAATAAAGCAGAAAGTCTATAGTTCTTATGAATCTGACACTCACAGGTGCTTTCTTGTCAATTGGTTTAATGACAAACTTCTTGTCATTGAAAGAGATGTTTCTGATCTCACTCCAAGGGAAGCCAATCTTTGGTGTCAACCTGGGAAACATTAAATTGTGGTTAATGGTGTGCACTTTTAACATTTGAACTTGCATCCCACTCACATGACGAGACACAGAACAGGATTTTACAAATTCAGCCAGCCAAACTCAAAATATCACCTCCTGCAAAGATTTGACACAAAAGTTGGTGTTCTCTGATCAAATAGAAAGAAAGAGAAAGAAAGGAGTAAAAAAAAAGCTATTCCTTGTGTCTCTCCCTTGTCACCTGGACAAGGGAGAGACACAAGGAAGGACAGCAGTTGTGATGACCCAAGATAACAGACAGGAAGGGCAAAGCAGAGAGACAGTGAGAGGAAATGCTACAGGAGTTGTGATTAAATCTATCCTTTCTTCCACAAACGGAAAAAATCTCTGACCAGGAAAGACTCTCCTACAATGGACAGACACAGTCTTCCTTTCTCCACCTCTCCCTCATTACTAAAAATATCTAACCTTGTTGGAGATTATGTATTGCGAGTCCTTTACTAAGCCAGAACATATTACAGCTTGTTTATGTGAGACGTTAATATCAAATAACAAGAAAATGCAATATAGTTCGAAAGATTTGTTTTGTTATTTTGAAAAAGTGTCCTCATTACATTGTTTACCCACAAGAGAGAGACGAGACAAGTTTTGTTAGTACTGAGTGTTCCCACTTAAAAAACAACTTGTGGATCATGCTGTGTTGACAATAATTGCAAGATCAGCTCTGAGAAGATCCTGCACAGAATGCACAGAATTATCTGTCTATTGGGTATTTGAATCAATTGCCAACTGGTTTGGATGGCTAATATATATGTGTGAAATTAAAATATAGTAAATGAAAAAAAAAAATTCCAAAAATATCAATATGAGACCGACAGATACAAGCAGAAAGGTGTGTTTACGTGTTCATGATCTTCCACTCATTTTATGCTGAAATTAAAGCAACACACCCACCCTCACTCTGTGACATAACCATGTAAAAGTTGCCTCTTGCTCTGGGCTAAGAACTGATCGTAGAGATTACAAGTTTATACAAGATCTGCAAGTCTTTTTTCATGTTATATGGACACTAACATCACACAAGGCTTTGGTTTTGATCTTGTATAACAGCAGCTGTAACAGACATCATTATGACGACATGCGTTGACACACATGTACCAGCAGTTGTGATTGTGACATTATGTATCACTGGCCTCAAATCTACTCTCTTCAGTCTGCTGCTGTTTAGTAACCAACCACAAACCACTGCTCTGAGCCCCTTGCAAGAATGCATCTATATGTGATGGGATTTGTACTTAAACATAGCACATCTATTTCGGGAAACCAAATGCTATCTGAATTTATCTATCTATCTATCTATCTATCTATCTATCTATCTATCTATATATATATATATATACATACACACGTAGACACACACATATATGTTTTGACACATCACTGATTTTGTAAGTGAACCCAGCAAATCTATTTGTGTGTCTGTGCCTTACTTGTCTTCGTGTTCATAGATGTTGAGGCCTAGGGCATCCACGCCCAGCCACAGCTGTGTGCCCTTCTTGTTTTTGATCTCAAAGTAGTTGACGCCGTACATCTCCAAGTCCTGGGCGATTTTTAGATACTCCATCATCGAGTCCTCTCTAAAGAAGAGGAAACACAAGAGTTGGAAGGTTTTGCACATTTTTTAAGAAACATTATCATATCTGTAAAAGAGAAATTAATCTGTGTGAATTTGATTTTGATTTTTAAAAGAAATGGCCACAGTATCATACAATCAAATCACACATTCCAACTTAAGGTAGGTCCAAAGAAACTTTGGGCATTGTTCAGCCCTCAACAGACAGTAACTGCACAGACGATGACGTACTTCCACATCCTAACATGATATTACAAGTCCATAACAAGTACAATCACAGATAAAATGTTTGTCTCTCTCAAGAGGTTTCAAGTGGAGAATGTGATGAGGAAAGTTTGACACACCTGAGCATTCCTCTGTGTTCTTCGTGCCAAGTCTGTATCCTGTCCTCCCACTGCTCCTTGGTCAGCTTGTGTTGCTCCAGGACTCTGTACATAAACACACACACACACACACAATGAAATGACTTTCACCTGAAGGAATGTCGATCGGCACAGAATTGTTTCCTGTGGAGGAAATCATAGATGATTCTAACAGGGAAGGAGACATATTCCAGGTTTGGAGAGATCTGCTGTGTGAAAGCTGAGGAGGCACCTCCCACAGCAGGCAGCAGTCCGGTCACACCAGAGCCATACAGTGTAGGTTGTGACATATTTTGTGTGTGTACCTCTGAGGCAGCAGTCTATCATGGGTAAGGTAGCCGGGCTTGTGGACATCTTTGTTGTAGTCTCCATACTTGGCTTGGACAGCGTATGATGCCAGTAACACAGCTGTCTCTGGAGGACAGTAGTTCTCATCGTTCAGGATCGCCTCCTTCACCTGGAGGAATGGGAAGGAGTAAAGGAGTTATTACATTTATTCAACACTCTCCTTTCTTTTCAAATACTTATCAGTTCAGTTAATAGTTTAACAAAGTGTGGCCAGCTTATGCCAATTACACAGGGAGAACTAAATATTTGTTGAATGGAAACACGCATTAATTAGCATTTTTCCCCTCAAGATTTTTTGGAAACTTTGTTACAATTTGCTCTACATTTGGATGAAAACTTGATTTAGTGAGTGACTTGATACCTGGAGGAAGAAGAGTCTCTGGGTGATCTCCTGGATTAGCTCCTCTGAGACATCTTCGGGGAAGAATTTGGCTCTGAACTTAAACTGTAGAGGGTTCTCTTTCTTCACGTCCTGCTGGGTCACCTGAAAAATAAAGACAACAGCATCTTCATCCATCCATCCATCAGCAGATCATAATCTTTGTGTCATAGTTACATCTCAGTGAGTGGCACGGTGGGATATTTTGAAATTAAATATATATTTAATCCATAATAAAATAGACCAATAACTATTAGCTCATTACAGATTTTTAAATTACTGCATGCATGTCCGGTACTGGTCCACACTGGCTGCGGTGCTTCAACACACGCACATCTGAGCCCATAAACACACTGGTTTCATACGTCAGTGCAAGGGGAATTTTTCATCACATTTTTCTGCAGTCTCTGTCTGTCTTTCTCTCGTTCTTACTCCCTCTCTCTCGCACACGCATGCACACGCACGCACGCGCACACACACACACGCACACAAACAGTTTGAGGGGAATTTTCTATCACGCATACTCGGAAACACACAGACACACTGTAATAGTGGGGTTAATGCTGGAGGGTTTGTTGGCCCGAGTGAGAGAGGAAGCCTGTTATAGGAGCACATCTGAGGCACCAAACCACAGCAGAATTTCTAGGCCAATCCTAGACAAACAACAGACACTGGCACTGGTTCCCGACAAACAAAATGGAAGAATGAAAGAACAGCTACGTGTGTTTTGATGGTTATGACAAAAGGAGGGGATTAAAGTGAAGTGAGACTCACCTTCTTGTTGAGTTTGAGCCAGGTGATATAGCCTTTACTGTCCACATACTGTAGTCCAAAGAACCAGACCTCCCTCAGACCCACTGTCTTCACCACCTGAGAACCAAACAAAATTAAATCTGAATTCCTACATCATCACCAAGCATCAGTTTAAAACTCAACTTCATGGCAGTTTTGCCTTTATTTGACAGCTGACAGTGTAGACAGACAGGAAATAGAAGAAAAGAGAGACGGTGGTGACATTCCACAAAGGTCATCGGGAGTGAATAATGATACAACATCATGGTTATGCAGAAAACATCTTAAACTACTGCCTACATGCATAATTTTAGCATGTGATCATCACAATAAATGAGTTGCTAACCAACAACGCTGGCAGCCTCTACCAATTGAAAAGTGTGCCTCCAGTATTTCACAAGACACCCAGCTGATTACTTTTCAACCCAAAACAGAAAATAAATTGACATCCAGTGCTTATTACTTATTGATTATCACTGGTGGCTATAAAGCAAGTGAATTTGTACAGTAACAGAAAACATTTCCTTTTTACAGCTTGACATTGAGTGGGTCATGCCTAGTGCTTCAATACTAAATCTCTGCTTCCTTTTAGACAGCGAAAAAAATGTCTGTTACAATCCATTACTGAATATAAAAATGATTTGTGGTTGTGTCACTCATGCTCACCTGGTCAAAGAGCTGTTTTCCTGTGGTATTCGGTTGGATGGCAAACTCCAGCTCTGCATCCATGGTGGTAACACGGACATTGATCTGGAAAACAAACACAACAAGAAGTTTACATTTACACAGGCAAAGATTTTGACTTGCCATGGGCAACCATTTTCAGGATTATTGTGAAGCAGCTTGAAGCTTTTTTGTAGCTTAATTAATGTTAAACATAATATACTGTAGGATGTGGCCATAGCATGCATGTACCAACACAACCGACAAGACATAAGTTCAGTTAAGACCGTGTATAGTAAAGACCCTGTATAAATTATTGTCTCCCTTTTCTCTTTCAATATTACTCTGCCAGTGAGAGCAAGCCCCACCTTTCAAGGCAGCCTACTACTCAAGGACCTTTGTTGGGGTGGAGCAGAGGATAACACTCAGTCATTGGCTGTGCTCTGTTGAGGAGCACTGGCAGTAGGCCTAGCAGCAGCTGATGGCACAGAACAGAGCGGGCCTGACCTCCCAAGCATCTCACATCCTTCCTCCCACACCTACATACACACTGAGCTACACGTTGCCTCAGTGGTGGTTAACAACTCGAGAAGAGTGTACATGGTACAGAGAAAGACGAGACACAGTATGAGCGGCAGAGTGCAAAAGCACAAAGTTTAGCAAGAGCGCAAGAGGAATGAAAAAAGAAAAAAAATGCACGGGGGAGATAGAGCGCAACAGGAAGTAAGAGAGATGATCTAGGGTGTGCTCTTTTTAAGATTAAGTTACAGCGATGTTACTGTCGATGAGCCAGCTATACAAAAAAGAAGGAAAAGGAAAAGGGAAACAGAAAGAAGAAACCGAGGCAATGAAACCTTCCTTTTCCAATTATACACAAAACCTCAGGAACGCTTACTTTGCATTTCCCTTTCTCCCCTCTTTATTTCTTCAACGTCTACTGCTTTCATCCCTCTCTCTGTCTCTCAATGCAATGAATAATCCAAGAAACTTGTGTCTATGCAGCATATAGCTGGACCCCCCCCCCTGCCACATAGAGCTCTGACCACAATGTATCTGCCTCTGTCTCCCTCTTACTAATTACCCATAAAAGTTGCAGCACTTTCTCTACACTATAGGCATCTTGCATGAACACTCCAGCATCGCCTACACTATTACTGAAATGTGCAACCGACTATTTATACAACATTATTTTAAAAAGGGACTAAATTTTAACCCACATTTTCACAACCTAACCTGCTTAAGGCAGAGCTTTATTTTGGTTGGAAAATGTGGACAGCTTCCCAGAAAAAGATTACATCTTAAGTGACTAAGTGATTGTATTTTGCCTCTAGTTGCTGCATTAAAATAAATATTGTGTGCTCTTTCAGACCAAATCTCCCTGGCATGCTTGTTGCCAATATGTCTCTCAATGCAGATTCCATACAGAGAGGCCCTTTATTTTAAGTCACCATCAAGACCAAGGCTTGATCCATGTCTGGGAAATATAAGCCAGTTATCTGCAGGGGTGGAAAAACAAAAGACTGAGGTGAAATCAGGGTAACAAGCAAATAACAGGAAAGACGTATACACTTTCAAAGAGGTGTTGAAATGTAGACTGATTCATTTAACAAAGAAAAAAATGTTCTTCACTAAGTTTTATGTTTTAAATGTGTTGACTGCACGATATAACAATACAGGAAATATGTCATTATGTTATAGTTCTTGGTGATGTTACTCTCACCTGAAAACTGCTACTTTCTGCTGAGTGCGTGTACAAAGCTTCATAAATAACTCAAGGTCTACTTTGAGGTTGGAGCATTTTTAGTCCTAGATCAGTTTTTAGCATGATTCCTTAAATTGATTCTGGGATGCTTTATGGATGCAAGTCTTCATGTAGCTCTCTGGGCACTCAACAGCAATGACTGACATCCAATTACATTAGTGGCTTATTATTACAACACAGCCCTGTCAATATCATTTCAACGAGGATGCTATGGATATTGTTACATAGTAGAACATGAGCTATTGCTAACTTGGAACTCTTGACTTGACTCTGATTAGATGGAGATACAAACAACAGATTATGGATTAATATTAATTCAATTACAAACCGTCACCCACACAGACAAGTGTGAAAAAATATTCAACAAGGATCAACAATTATATTTTCCAGGTTCTATCAGAAGCTGCAATCAGACAAAAAGTAATTCCTTCCCATTTCATACCACTGCAGCAGGCCTACACAAACAAATATAACTTTCAACCAACAGGAACCAAAACCCAAAAACTGGTTAACAGGGGTAATGAGAACTGACACCTCCACCCATTTTTTACACCACGTATGTCCTGCACACCCAATATGACTGTGAAAAGAATTCTGCATTCTACACATGTTCCGAGAACAAGAGGTGAGGATATTTACAATGAGTTTAAAACTGATGGGGCCCAAGCAGTGCAGAGTATATGTGTTGCTTTTATAGCACTGTGCCGTAATGACCCTGATCTTCCCGACTATGTGAATTATCACTCTGTGGTACAGCAGGCCTTGGCTAGGGGGGTCATGGGCTCATGTAATAACACTGGTGGTGAAACTGGCACAATTACAATACAAGTATCTTTAATACAAGCCCTCAAGTTGGGCTGCCTTTGTCCTCTCAACATTTCAGTAGGTAGATCTTGCCTTTCCTCAAGGCCGAGGTCAGGGACCTTGGGCTTAAAAAGGTTGGAGAGCACTGCCATAGTGTTTTGTCCTCAGTGATCCTTAATTTAGCAAAACAGACTTGCACTTAAAACCAGTACTGAGATCTTTTTGTGAGAAGATTCTGCAACAAATTTAGTAACAATAAATGAAGCCAGCTTTAATGGCAACATCTCCAACTACACTTAAAAGTGCACCAAACTAAGCCCAGATAAAAGGCACTTCAGCTCCAAATAACCTGTTCATGGTTCACTGACAGATGAATTAAGACTTTGTGTTGGTTTCAAGAGTAGTGGCCTCACTGACTTTCTGAGACAGGAGTGGTTATGGAGAATGTAGTGCTGAGCTGGGGTTTCCAAGTGACCGGCCTTGAATGTCTCTTCCTCTGTGTTTGTGTGGGGCCCGTCTGCCATCAGCAATCAGCTGTGAAAGAGCCAGCCTTTGTGCTGCATGTGTGTATGCGTCTCTGCCAAAACATAGCCAACCCACAGAGAGGAGAGAGGTGGAATCCTGTATGGACCAGACGGTCAGTTAATCCTCTCTCTCCTGCAAAGAGAGGGGGAGGAGAAGAGGGACAACAACATGCCGAGGCACTGACACGGCTAATCACATACACCGACAACTGAGAAGTCTCAAAGGAGCGACTTTTGCAAGCCTGTCCTTATACGACACTGTCCGTCTGGTGACACGAGACACACTGACTGGGCAACATAACAATTCTTAAGAGGACCAATCAGATCTCTTTCAAAATCAAAAGCTTAGGGTTAGACCAGCAGTACAGTTCAAACAAAGGCATATTTCACAACTTATCAGATTCTTTTGCAGGTCAAAGCATGTCTATGACCAACAAATTCAGGTGTGTTTGTTGCTGCCATATTAGGGAGAATCATGATGTGAACTGACATGCCTTAAAAGTTGTTGAAAGAGGTAAACCCTAAAACTAGTGTAACACTGGATGTCCACTTGACGCGGCCGTGTCATGTTCCAGTTGTGGCACAGGTCCAATACATCTCAATGTCCACTTGAAGTGTTATAGAAGCAGACAATAAAAAGAAGCCTGTTCTTCTGCAATCACATTTGCAGTATAGTTTTCAGTTTTATTGCCGACATGTTTTGTGTTTGCAAGCATATTGAATACCTGTTTGCAGCTCATTTAGATATGGTAACAGATGCTTTATGGCTCGGTCTCACTCTGTTTAATTACTGTGCTATGCCACACCATCCTGTATAAGTATTTTCTGCAGAGTGTATATTAGCAGCAGGAAAAATATCTGTCTCTCCAACTCCCTCTCTCAATCACACATCCAGTTGACACTGACACTGGCTAGTCTCGCAGTAGGTCATCACCACATATCTGCATCTGGTGGACATTGTTTACAGCTCATTATCTATCTCCAGTCACATGACACTGAGGCCCAGCAGCAGGCAACGAAGACGTGAAGAAGTGAAGACAAAGCAGAACAAAATCTTTTGTGGGGTTATTGTTTTTTCTTTGTTTTTTTCTAACATACAGAGAGACATCCAGCCTCTAACATGAAAGTGGGGACCAGTTTAAAGCCCCTTTTATATACAGGTCCTGCTATATTGCCATTAAGAAAACCCCTCGTTATGACGCCTTTGCTTGTTTACACGGAATCAGAGGCGTGACGTGTAACACAACAGCGTCGGTGTCCTGTCCCCGCAATGCCCGCTCTGCCCTTTACACAGACGCTGATCCGGCTCTGTGACTATCTCCTCTGCCAGCATAAAGGCAGAACATAAAGGCAGAGCAACAATGTCCCCCCATTCCATGTTCGTACCTCTTATACAGGACAGCGGGGAAGAATAAAGTCACATTCCCACCTTGACTGTGTAAAAGTGACATAAGATTCTGCTTTATCATTGTCTTGTGAGTGGTATAGCACAGCAAGTGAGGCCAACAAAGTGAAATCCTAATGTGTATCTCACTGAGTATTCAAGTTGTGTGGAATCCAGTGGCTGTTTCATTTACATTTTTTTGTTTTTTGGTCAAAGTGCCATTTTGAGATGTTTTTAAATCCTCCTCTCCATTTCAGTTGTGAAGATGAGTTCTCACTCAGACAGGCCCCTTGTTAAATGTGCAGCTGTTTAGTTACTGTAAGCTGTTTAGAGGAGCTTTGCTGAGAGAGGCCTTAAGAGAGAGACACACACATACTTCAATCAGTAGAGCTGCTAATCTGGCCTGCTGGGCTCTGAGCAGCTGTCTGTCCCTCTGATTAACCCCCCCTGCAGGGTGAGGCAGGCCTCAGAGTGAGGGAGGAATGGAAGGGGGAGTGAGAGCAGAGGAAGAATCACCACTACCTACAAACACAAACATTCATCCTTTGGGGAAAGGGAAGGTGAATGATGTGTGTGGGAAGCATCCCATTTCACAAGAGGACAAAAAAACCTACTTATCCGTGCTCAGTTGACTATTGTACAGACAGGATTTGAAATACTCCAAGTGATTTTACAAGACACACTCGAGGTATAATAAAGGGGAAAAGGAGGGCCATACTTACCCTACTTGCTTGTGGACCTAGCTTTTGTGTGGTAAATGAGGTGAAAGGTCAAACACAACTGGCAAACAAGAGTTTTAATGTTGCCCAGCACCAACATTGCAACTCCTCCCTTACCTTAACCCTTACTCTTTTCCTACCTCTTAAAACTCTTGCTGAGTATCTCCTGGGAACTACAACAATTTCCTACTTGCCACTCTTCTATTTCTCAATTTCCAAGTATTCGTAAACTTTATGCTCATCTTTCTGACTCCTCCTTTCCCTGACAGCTCCTAGGTCGTCTGGTGATAATCCTCACTCTTCACCGTGCCTCCACAGAGACAGGATGTTGACACAGACTGGGCCCCGTTATACACAGCAGGGCCCCTCTCCAGCAAACAGGAAAACAGCCACAAGCTAGGAAGCCAGTGAGGGCCTTCTTCCTGTGGGGTGCTGTCACCTCATAATTCCCCTGCCTCCTAACACAAAGAGGGCACCAAACAGAAGGGGTGGGGTCAAGTGGGTGTGGGATATGATATCAAGAGATAGAGAAACAGCACATTAATTCATATAAGTGTATAAATATGTTCATTTAATCCCTAAAATTGACTGTTGATGTTGATGCCCTCAGATAGGGATGCTTCTATCTAATGCATGATCAATGAATCATCATTTTAAAAAATCCAATGATATATTAACCAATTAAGCACTTATGGCATCCAAGGAGCCATGTGACCGGTCAAGGAGAAGCACAGTAGCTGCAGCTTTGGGACAACTCCTTGATAAACAGTGTGTTACTGACATTTCCAGACAAAACTGAAGACTTTCCCCTGCCTCTGAATTTAAGTCACATAGACTGGTGAAGTGGGAGTGTACAAAGAGTCCTCAATCCAGCAATGTCAAAGTTAGCAACATGCAACAGTAAGAAAGCACCTTCCAGGTCTCACTATGAAAGGCTCCACACAAAACTCACTTCTGACCTTATACATGTGCTCACATCCTAAAAACTACTAACACTAAGGTCTATTGTCTAGACTCTGGATAGTTTTCTTTACAAGTTGCTGTAAAGCTCAGCTGTTTAATGGCCTGTTTTATGAATGGAAGAATGTGTTATGTTGCTGCACTGAATCTTGAGTGTCTACCTAATTATTTAATCTTCAGTTATACAATCAATTTATGAAGAAACTGTATTCAAATTTTGCTCGGTTCCTGTTTCAAGTGCTGGAGAACAAATGTAGCAGGAACAAAAGAAACCACTTTGGAAAAAACAGCATTACAGCTGAAATTATTGGGCGATTAGCTCACACAGAAAATGAATCTGCCACAGTTTTAATAATTAATTAATCATTTATCAAAGAAGAAACAAAAATTCTATAAAGTTGTGATTGTTAGTACAAAAGCACTGCTCCAAAACAAATTCAGTATCATCCCTGCTAGCTCCACAAACTCTTTTGTTACTCAAACTTGCGACTGTCTTATACCAGATGAGTGGTGACACTGAGACGTAAGAGGCCTAATTCCAAAAGTTTTGAGGTCTGGCACCAATCCCAGAGAAGGTCATGTCTGATAGGCCCTGCTCTTGCTTCCTCTGTGTATTATGTCAGTGTCTCCCTGCGACAAGCTGTACTTTCTCTGTCAGTTATTGTCTGTGACAGAGATGTCACTCTCAGCAGACTGGCCAGCACTCCGCTGTCCTGGGAGCTGTTTTTGGGATGGTGCCCTGGTGACTCAGGGGACAAGAGGGGGAAGTGGAGGATGACATCAGTGGCTGGCTGTCCCCCCCCCTCCTACACACAGACACACACAAAAACACCCACCACCGAAAGAACAAGACAGGGGATGTGCTTCATTTGTGGCAGAGCCTGAAGCCTGTTGTTCCAAGTTCCTAGGAAAGTTTCTGATGTAAGCTTGAGCAACTTGACCCTGATATCTTTCCAACATGTTTCAAATTCATTAAGTAAACCAGAGGTTGGTCAACTGAGAATGCCAAATACGCAGAACAGCTGTGTCATATTTTGTATGAGCAAAGTAACAAGTGGGCTAGACAACATCTCACTGTAAAGTGACACTAACTGTGCAACATGCAATATCCCACTTCCCGAGTCTGTATATGATGAAGAAGCAGCATGCCAACGGTGGGAATCAGACAGCCATGAAGGGACTGCATCAAATTGGTTTTGATTTGGCGTTGTTCACATCCCAGGACTCTGGCATTCTCTCCACCCTTTAAGCAACAATGGCAGCAGTGTTGCAGTTGCGAGGCCTGTGGGCCAGGCAGTACACTTCACACTCTGGCTGTTGTTTACTTGGAAGAGGAGTATGAGGAGTGGGAGCAGCCATGAGGATGAAACTGCCACTTTCCAGAATGCTCAAATGTAGCTTGGGGCAGCAGTGCAATGCCAACCAT
Source organism: Seriola dumerili (assembly GCF_002260705.1). Classification (NCBI taxonomy): domain Eukaryota; kingdom Metazoa; phylum Chordata; class Actinopteri; order Carangiformes; family Carangidae; genus Seriola; species Seriola dumerili. The sequence goes on from NW_019175253.1 coordinate 24,374, forward strand.
TATGACAACTAGAGGGTACTTCTAAAGAGTCAGTTTATACAAGCAGCCTAGGCAGGAACAAACAAGCAACTTTCATGTTTCTGATTCATATCACATATCCTGGGCTAGATGAGTTACTGCTTAATAATTATAACACTACAACTTTATTTTTTCCATCAAACAATCTGACTCAATTAGTAGGGACAGAGTCTAAATGACATTTTTTTTTCCTTAGTAGTGCATTTCTGTATATCTCTGTAAAACACAGTATGATAAAAACAGCTGACACTTCTATGCCAACTCTCATCTAGCTTTCAGTGTCTTACCGGTTTCGGCATCTTTGCTTCCTCTCCTCCTTACACCCAACAGCTGAGAGGATAAATCCGTCACAGGACGACAAAAGCACTTGTATAACAGGGCCTGAAAGCGAAACAGACAATTTTTTCATTAGGCACATGGTACGCATGACTGAAACAATATGAGCAGCTGCCTAAGTACAGGTGCTTGTGTTTTTAGGATTTCCTCTTTAACTATACAATCTAACAAGAAACAATACATTTAATATCAATGATCAGTTAAAAATACAATTTATATATAGGGATCTGTCAATAAAAGCCTGAATTTAGTGGTGTGGACAATATAAAAGCATAAAGCAGAGCCTAACAGAATATAGTTTCAGGAGAGAGGAAATAAGACAATCAGAACAGACAGATAGATTACTCTAAAAAAGATAAAGAAGAAAAAACAAAAATGAAATAAATCCCTTTCCTAAATCTGTTAATGACTACAAGTCACAGACACCCCAAACAGCCAGGAGCACAGAGAAGTGGTTTTACATTCATTCCAAACAAGCGTTACCACTTAGTGTACATATGGTAACTATTGCAAGAGTGCGTAGGGGGAAACTACTATACACATAATTTCTGTGGAAGAGAAAACTGAAAGCCAGTAAATTATGTAGTGAGTGTTGGGATACTGTAATCATCATATGTTATACCTTATCAAAATAAAAGATCAGTCTGACACAAATTAGCAGATATTTGAGCTACAAGTTTTCATCTATTTCACATTGCAGCTCACTACTGCATGCTCACCATTAATTAGACCCATTACTTATATCAAGGCAACTAAAAAAATGTGATCAATAAATCAATAATTTTCTTTGGGATTTCTAGCCACACCTACTGTTGTTAAGAAGTGACAAGGCCCTGAACACTGGCTCACACAACTGGAGGAAGCAAGAAATCTAGATGAAATCAAATTGTCTTATTGTTTAGATTAATTATCACTACATGGGACTGCTTTCATTGGCATATTCCCTGTCAAATTTTCTGCAACATATATGTCACAGCACCAGGTATATTTGACCTGAAACACAAGCCTGAAATGATTTGGTAATGAGCTTTGTTGAACAGCAATTTGAGCCTGAAATGACCCAGGGAAACTAAGAGTTTCTGTTGTGTGAAAACCTCACATCAATTAGATCTGGATATGCATGGTCTGATGGCATTAGGCTCTGTCCTAGATACACTAATCACAATCTCAAAGTTGACAAGGTTTCTATTAGCAAAAGACAGAACGATAACACACCATAACCTGCTAGAGGCTAAACTGCATCATTATATGTCATCGATTGGGATGCTTTCTGTCACTGGGGCTAGCAGTTTTAATTAGTTTTTTAAAGTCCTAAAATCCTTTACATGTCACTGCCATCCTCACATTTATAGACATTGTCATACAATACTGCTAGTTGAACAGCCAGATGTCCTCTGTTGCTGTCTGGTAAAACAACACTAAATATTTTTAAGTACAGGATCCACAACAAAACTATCACAGGACTGTACTCCATTTTGGTAGCTGAAGGAGTAACAAAGATTATCATCATACGAAGGAAAGGTGAGTATAATTAAATATTTAAATATATATAAAAACAGTCAAAGATTGAAGAAATGATAGTGACGTTCAGGTAAAACTTGTAAAGATACCCGCTGAAGGTTTGAGTCGTAGCGTTTGTACTCCAAATGAAGACATGCCCACTTGTAGCTTGTAAGCAATTAGCTTGTCTATTTACCCGCCGAGAGTTGGCTTCCGTTACGTTGCAATTTAAGCACTATTCAGACAAATGGTAGTGAATAACAGTTACAGTCTTGGCAAAGCGTTAGCTACAACAGTGGGTTGCACGACGAAAAATATAAAAATACACACATTTGACGTGTCAAAATGGCTTTACTCCTGAGTTTCCCTGGTTAACACGGTGTTAGCTGTTCCACGACTCTTCTTTCCAAAATGCTGCTCATAAAGTCAAAAGGTGGCCCGTTGAAAGGCTGACATTTTCAAGATAGTGGGTGTAGTCTACATAACGGGACGAGCCTAGCTAGGGTTTGCCCCGCTCATACATACGAAGTTTGAAAGCACATTTAACGTGTTGGCCATCGTTAATTCACCACATTTGACACCAAAAAGGAGAAGCAACCACAAAAATGTAACTTAACACTACGTAAGGCACACTGTGGTGCTTTTACAGGTACAACTTCGTACAAACCAGCATTTATATTGCGTCGTATAAAATAAGAATCGCGCGAACACGAGGATATCCGCTATTGCATCAAACTTGAGGAGTAGCTCATCTTTTAGGGAGAGGCAACTCACCGGGGGGACGAAGTATATCTTTAAAATGATGTAAAGGCCTGGTATCTTCAGGTGTGACAAAATATCCACGATGAAAAATCTGTTGTAGTTCCCGTCCCTTACCTCCTAGTGCTTTTGACGAGATAAATTCCCATAGACATAGGAAAACCGTTGAAGTCTAAACAACCATAAGGCGATTTGGGGTGCTACTGTCGAGTCAGTCTGAATAAAATGCGATGACTTCCGGTCTCAACTTTAAAAATAAAAGCCTTACGGAAACGTACGAGGCGATATTGTAGTCTTTTGTAGTCTAAATTCTGTCAGCACAACAATAACAACAAGTACAGTTATGAAGAAACAAGTACAAAAATATTGCAAGTGCAAACGTAGTCCTCCCAAAATCCCCTTTTGCAATCGTTTACACTACTATGGTCTATTAAACTGTGTTACTGCCTAAAAACAGACACACATAAATTAACAACATTTTTTGTGGCTACAGTTTCTCTCATCTTTCTAATCATCCTATTAAAAGCTCATTTTGAAGTTGAATTAATGTTGCGTTTCATTTTCTTATTGTGAAGGGAGAATGCCTTATTTCCCCTCTTCTCTCCAGTTTTCTTCGTCAACTTGACGCAGCTAATTGTGGAGATGTACAATATGGCTGTCAGTAGCCTAGAAGTGGATGCAAGGTATGTATGAGGCATGCATCGTGGCATATGATGTATGGGGGGTGATTAATGCCAGTGCTAGACTTAACGTGAGTTCCCCAGAACTGAAAGCAAATTGCACTTGCACCAAGACATTAACTATTGTGGAGTATCATCTTTTCTATTTTCAAATAGACTAGATCAGATGTAGAGCTCCCTTCCCCTGGCCCCCTGGCAAGCAGACTGCATCAATGCATTGGCTTGCAATGTAAGTTGTGTTCAAAGTGCGTATAAACATGCACTTCCAGTATTTTGCAGAATTTTAAGTAAGTTTCACCCTTAGCAGTTCATACCTGCTAGAGGATTTAGTGTGTAGACGCACAACAAATTTTTCTGTACTTATTTCTTCTACCACCAGAGGTCATGGTGTCCCTTCTCTTTGTGTCCTAGAGGCGTTACTGAGGAGTTACTGAGAGCTCCTCATTTGTTGGATGTACACCAATCAGCCATAACATTATGACCACCTGCCTATTATTGTGTAGGCGCCCCCTTTGCTGTCAAAACAGCTCTGACCCATCAGGGCATTGACTCCACAAGACCTCTGAAGGTGTGCTGTGGTATCTGGCACCAACACATTAGCAGCAGATCCTTTAAGTCCTGTAAGTTGCGAGGTGACGCCTCCATGGATTGGACTTCTTTGTTCAGGCATCATTTTGCCTGTTTCCAACACATCAACTTCGAGGACTTAATGTTCATTTGCTGCCTAATATATCCCACCCACTGACAGGTGCCATTGCAACAAGATAATCAATTTTATTCACTTCAACTGTCAGTGATCACATGTTATGGCTGACAGGTGTATTTCATTTATTAATTAAAATACACAATAGTAAGGAAATAAATAGAGCTGCTTAAAACCATGCTGTAAGAGGCCACACAAACTCATTCCTCAGCACACATACTGAACAACTTCCTGCCCCTCACCTTGACATTTGTTAACTATTACAACAATAATGTGACTTTCTATTCTCCATTGACTGTGTGTACAGCTTGAGGAGTTGCATTATCTTGATGTAAAAAAAATCTTAAAAGCTTAAGTCTGTTTAGTAAAGTTATTCAGATAATTCAGTGAACAAGCCACTGTGACCTACAGGATAAAGGAGGAGGAGGAGGAGGCAGCACTGAACTGGGTCCAGCTAATTAGGTGGTCAGGAAGCAGAGCTGGGGATGAAACATGCAGGTAAGGACACATACGCTTCTCACCAGCTTGTGATCTGGTACACACAAACATGCGCATTCACAACCGACCTCCACAATAAAACACAAAAATCTTCGCCGCCAACTTTTCATTTGTGCTATCAATCAATGTAATTTCCTAATTGGACACACGGAGGCAGCGCAGCTCCGTCGGTAGGAACTCTAATTAATTTACAGAGGCGTCAGGTTCCTCATGCAGACGACAGCAAGCCAAACTCAATTACTGACGTGGTAGTTAAACGTTTGCACATCGAAAACTACACACCCCCAAAAACTACACACCCCATTCAATTAAAGCCCAGAGACTTTAATTAATACAGTTAAGCTGACAATTCGGCATACAAGTCGTTTGCAAATTTGAATGCAGTAGGCTATAAATTTCATTTTAATTAGACATATGCTGCTTGTGTTGACGCCTGCTATTATGAAGAATTGCTCCCATGTGGAAAACACCCAAGCACTTGAAATCGGTTGACTCCTCTCTTTTCCATGTGCTCTGGACATCCCCGAGACCATGTTTGTGAACTTGGCTGTTAGAAGTGTCACATTGTATTGCATGAGGAACTTGCCTTGGTCTTTATTTAGCCTGGCATATCACCACGTCACAAGATCCCGGACCATATGACTAAGGGCATGCTGCTCTATTGTCAAAGCAATGAAAGAAGCCACTGTGTAGGGGTGGGGGGGGGACTGGTAATTGGATGGGGAATTGGACATCAGATTTGCTTTGATTGTTCTTGCCAGAAGTAGTCAGGTGTGTGTGTGTGTGTGTGTGTGCGTGTATGTGTGTGTATATCTCTCTCTCTCCCTCACTGTGTGTTTGTGAGAGAGAGGGAAAGTCTGTGTTGTAAGACCAGATTAGATATTGTTGCACATCCCTCACGTGCCAGAAAGCAGCTTAGAATACTGAAATGAAACTCTGTGCTAGGACTTTAATTATGATCAGCTGAAAAATACACAAAATGCTTTAATTTAATGTGAATTTACCTGTAAAAAAAAAAAAAAAAAAAAAAAAAAAAAAAATCTACTATTTGGGGCCTTTAACTCTGATCATTCAGCAGATGTTGGCATAAATGAACAGTTTGACCTAAGTTGACCGTGCACGCCCAAATGCCAAGATAAATTGCTGCACAGCTCAATTGAATAAAAAGATCAAATTGGCGTCAGCAATGTTGTTAACACCAGCGAGGACAGAGGTGTGTGTCTGGTACACAGAGGCATCAATGTTGTTATGTGTTACGCAATTGCAAAAGTGCCATCAGTGCTGTCCTGTATGTGTGTGTGTGTGTGTGTGTGTGTGTGTGTCTTCCTTCCTTCCCTACCCTCCCTCCCTCCCCTCCCTCCCTCTCCGTGCACTGCTGACCAAATTAAATGGACAGTGCATCAGTCTCTTTCAGTTCTCATTATTCCTGCTGTGTCCTCTCACCTGGGTCTACTGCGAAGTACGCTCATGGCTCAAGTATTGTTTTTAGTCACTGATTCACTCTGACCGTTGTTGCTTTAGTAACATGTAGCATCTGTGCTCTTTTAGGAGCTGTGAAGTACATGTGAAGAGGAAAGTCTGCTGAGGTTTGGTGTCCGGGAGCAAGGATGGGAGACCAGCAGTCGGTGCCAGAAGAGCTGGAGAAATCGCTGGAGGTGCTGTCGACTATCAGTGGTAGGTCACTGCTAAAGTCAGTTTGTCTTTTTTTTATCCTTCACACAGAGCTTCAATACAGAAGTCAAGATACTCGTACTCCTTAGCAGCAGGTGTTTGAGTTAGTCTGCTGGGGCCTGTTCCACCAAAGCACTGCTTGCAAGCGGTGCTAGTGTCCCGTTTCACAAATGATTGTCCCTCGCCAGGGCTCTCACATGTTCATGCATGGGTTGCAAGTGTGGTGTTTCATTTGATTGGTTAATTGTGAAAGTGATGTTGAAGTTATTTTGCAAGTCGCAGCGTGCATGTTGCAAATTTGTTCTGACGGGCCCACGGTTTGTTAAAATGGGGATTTTTACCTCGGGTGTCTTTCAGGGAGTTCCAGTAAAACAAGGAGAAATTTGACTCGCTGAGACAGTGTGAGAGTGACTGTACAGTTTACCATCATCTTCTCCCTATATACAGCTATACATGCACACATATATGCAAAAATGAGACATGAGTCAAATCTGAGGGGACTCATCAATCATACAATGTTCACTTGCATTGAGGCAGGTCCCTGCTATCCCGCTGCCTCCCCATACGTAGCCTGACCCCCTTCACAGTAGGAGTCCCTAGCGCAGTGACGAGGACGTGATCCTCATTTGCTTCTCAGCTGAGAGACATTGGTCACCTTTGTCCAGTTATCCTCCAGTCTTTACTCTAACTCCTGTGCATTTATTGTTTAAAGAAATTCTTATTAACATCAGAGTACTTCATTAATCCCAATGGAAGATTGTTCTAAATGCTAGGACCATCCACTAACTCTAATATGTGTTACAGCCAGTCAGTTGAGTCAGTTTCAATTAATGGTGTGACTGTCTTCAGGCTGCAGTGACAGGTCTGCGTCTCTTTGTTCCGTTATCCAGAAAAAGCCTGAATAATTCAATTTGTCATCACTGTGATTAGTTTTGAAGCCATTTACGAGAAGGAGGGCACAGGTTTTGATCTCTCGGACTTGATTTAAATCTAATAGCGAAGAATGCCACTTAATGAGAAGTGCATGACCATCATCGCTCGCTACTTTTGAAGTTTAAATGGGAACTCTTTGTGTGATTGTGTGATGATAAATTAGGTAAAATAAAGATAATGCGATAGACTAAGGGAGGAGGAGACCTTTTACAGATGGCACCAGTGTAATTTTAGTTTTTTCCCTGTCACCAGTAATGCCCAAGACAAGTCCAAGACAAGTCCAAACCTACTGATGCCACAGTTGGAAGGCCCTATTTGTCTGAGCTGCTGAGTACTTCTTAGTAGTCATTAGTTCCTGGAAACAAAAAATCATCGTTATATTAACCATTTTTTTCTTGGTAATGTTCGAGGATTACATGCTCCTGTACGAGCTGAGACATTTTATTATCTCATGGGTTTTCAAAAACTTGATGTTAAGTGTAAAACATGTCATCAAGCTAAAGACTTAAAGCTGTTTTAAAGTGGTTTTCCTCCTGAACCTTCAGCAGACACATCCCAGAATGCATTTTGCACCGAACCAAGTGCAAGAGACGCAATGCTTTATGGGGCAGTTGGGCACATCCAGTGAGCTCACGCCACATACATCCGCACACAAAGTCCACAGTTGGTTCGCACCTACATATTCATTTTGACATCATGAATAGTACGTTAGTGGACGGTGAACACAGCCCGTGACTTTCTACTTCTGTCTTCAGTAGTTTTTTGTTACCTTGACAACTGTCACCGTTATTCCCGCAGAAAAATCCCTGATCAAATAATGTATAATGTCTCCTCACATGACTTTGTACACAGAATGTCCCAGATAACAGTCAGACGAGCCGATTATTTATTCTGGAGGCTGCAGTTTGTGGTGCTGTCAAACTCTACCGTGTTATACAATCACCCCCATTGATATAAATAGGGTGGATGAAATCTTAATCGAATTCGGGAGCTTTTGAAAGCCGTTATCAGCTGTACATATCATGCTGGCAAAGACCAGGGTCATTATTCATGACACTCCTGCGAAGACCATCCTGGAGGAAAATAAGCAGCTGTGTTGTTCCTCCAGCATTGTTGGTTTCTATGGTTATTGTAGTCTAATTTCAGACCTGTGAATCACTGACCACATGTTTGATTTCCTTCAGTGGTTCAAATTCAGTAGAAGTGAAACAAAATGGCCAAAAGTGACACGGAGGTATCAGTTTCATATCATCTGCAAAAAGTTTTGTCGCCAGTCCTGCTGAGTCTTGCCTGCAGTGACGCTTTCAATATGTATGTAAAAGCATACAGGAACATTCAAATACATCTCTCCTCACACAGAGTCGTACCATCACCTTACTTTTAGACATTTTGTATTCATGTTAAACTTAAAAGAAATGACCTAATTTTGCATGCAGTGTTGTTTTTGCGCTTGGGACAAACAAACACACATTTGCCGAGTTAGTATAATTAGCTGTATGGGGATTGTGTCATAGCAGACCCTCCACCCTCTCTTCCTGTGATAAACACAGAGCAGACATGAAGTGAGATAAACAATCACACATTCACAAGAGCAAACACAGCAGCCTAATCGGGGAGGGGGGAGAGAGGCAGGCGGCTGGAAGAGGCTTCACGGACCAGCTCATATATGTGGTATGAAACGCTTCTCGGACGCAACAATGTCTCTTTTGGAGTTAATTCAAGAAGGCCAGGAGGCGTTGAGTCACCTGCTTCACAATCTGTCCGTATCTGTCAGTCTGTTGACCCGACACACGCACCACAGCGGGGGCAATCGACCGGTCTGGAGAAGAGGTTAGTGTAGTTTTGAGCGTGTGGAACTGTACATGTCCAAAGTGTCTCCTGGTTCTCTGTTATTTCAATCAATGTGACAGGATGACAGGACAGGATTTCCTATCACCACAGGGAGATTCCCCACTTGCTGTGTTTTCCCCCTCATTATTCTTACAAAATAGAAGAACTTCTCTCTTTAGTTTCCTGCTGATGCTTCAGCATGTCAGCAGTCATTTAGATGCCCCGGAATTTGACTGTAGGGACTACAGAGTGAAATGAAACACTGTCTGTCTGTGTACTTCTCTTTTTAGATGATATTTGAAATGTTATTTATAAGAAATCCATGTGGTTATTGGAAATGTGGTTTACATGAAGGGTTTGAAATATTTTCAGGTGCAAATTTAGGGTTTTAACACCAAAAACAATATTCAGGTTTTGCTGGAGTTGCAGCATTTACCTGAAGAAGACGAGTGACTTTACCCCAAATTTAGCTTAAATGAACCCACTGATTAGTCTTTGAATGTATTATCTTATTTTGAAGGGGTTTCTGCATGATTTAAGGTACAAAAAGCGAACAAATTTACCATGTAGCAGTAAAGCCACACCTTAACTGAAAATATAGGGCCTTTTAAAAAAAAAAAAACACAAATTCAGGAACCCAGTTTTTGTTACGCCCGAGCCTCACTTTAATATTAATATTCATATTATTTTAAACCAAACAAATAAGGGATTTTGTTTCCTAATGGGAACTTAATCATCATTACCTTTTTGATCTGCCTCCATCTTTATTTTTGGACATATTTCTTGACTGGTAGAGGAAATAATAAATGTTATTTTAGATCACTATAAGATCGCCCTCCTGTTGTTTTAGTAGCGTTTGTCTGATGACCCCTGCAAGTAGAGCTGTGAATTTATAATTTATATGTTGTAGTCATTTGCACTAGCTGTCACTTTAAGGCAGATTCTCCACTCTGTAATACCTTGAACGCAGCACTCCTTGGTGTTTGACCTCAGTAACTGATTGACATGAAATAGCCCTTGTGACTGGCTAATTGATAACTTGTCTCAAGTCTCAATACACCAGCAGTAGAAGTGTAAGCGTGTGTTCACTAGTTGGATAGTTGGATAGCGAAGGGGCAGGTAGCACCAAGAAACGAACCCGCATCAAACACAAAGTCAAAGGAACTGATTAGAAAGACAAGCACACTGGTTGACCACTGTTTGTACATGTCATGTCGGCCAGCCTTTGCTGTGGCCGACAACCAGCAAAAAGGGAGCCGAACAACAAATGCACCCAAACTAACGGAGAAGGTGAGTGCTGTTGTAATGGATGAAACTCTAATCGACTGCTCCTGGGAACCTGTTGAGTTGTGTGGACCAGAAGAAGGGAAGAAACATAACGCTTTGGGGTCATTTAATGTCACAGGTTCAGGCAGTTCAAGAAGAAACCGCATTGATTGTTATAAAGTCATGCGGCACAGGCTAATCAATATTTGTCTCTCACAAGGCCAGACACCAGACAGGTCAGATGATTCATCTTTTTAGACGTTAGATTGATTTCTCTCTTTTTTAAGGTTGATTTTGTGGCTCTTTATGTATTTTAAAGGTTTCTAAGATAACGCTTAAAAGTTGCCTCAGATTTTACAGCTCTGGCTTAAGCAACATAGTCTGACAACAAGCAGCCGTGAGTGTTTGTGTAGTTGTGTTGACGCTATAAATGAAAGGCTTTTCTTAGTTAAGGCTGGACTGTGATCACTTTATTTTATGTAACTTTTATCCACTCTTATTTTTGAATCATAGTTTTATTGTGAAATGATTTTATTACATAATTTCATATCCAGGTTGACACCCGTTTTAGCCAATGCATACTAAGACTTGATATTACATGAAATGATTGTTTGGAAATTAGTTGCAGGTGTGTGTGTGTGTGTATGTGTGTGTGTGTGGTTATGAGGGCAGCTTCCGTGGCACGACGTGATTATTTATACCCTGAACGTGGACTGTTTTGCTCAGTGAGATATCGGTGTGCAGATTTCCACAGCAGGAGGGGAAGGGCAGAGTAAAGAGGTGTGGTGTAATTGCTCAAGAAACTTTGACAGGTGTGTGTGTGTGTGTGTGTGTGTGTGTGTTTGTGTGTGTGTGTGCGCATGGGAGAGATAGACGGGGTGCGTTTAAGGAGAGTAGGATGAGGCAGGCGATACTCTTCTCTCTACCTGTGGAGATGAAGGCGATAAGGGAGGAAGAGGAGAGCGGACGGGGGGACGCGGTGAAGGAATGTGCAGGAAAACTGGAATATGGAGGAGAGAGGTTTGTCTGCATCTCACTGGAGGAGATGGAGAGCTACTACACATACGCCCAGCGCTGTCAACAGCTACATAGTGAGTTTTATCATTGCGGGTTAACTGTAGTGTGTAAGGTGTGTCAGTGCATGGATGGGCTCATGTTGAAATTGAGGATCACAATCTTTTTATTTGATGGAAAATATACAAATGAACACAAACTGCAGCTTTTCTGCAAATGCCTTTTCTCTTAGTTGTGTGTTTTTTTTTTTTGCCACATGATGATCACTTGATGCATTTTTTGTACATGACATGTTTCTGCTCTATGAAAAGCTGAGATATGATGCTGTGGATTTCTGTTCAAATTCCTAAACCCGAATGGCTTCCTACTATTTTCTATCGCCATCTTTTTTAGATTAAATAACTGCAATTCACATCAAGTTGTCATCATTATCCAGATTTTGCCTTGAGTCATCAGATTTTTCTTTTTTCTTTTTTTAAACTATTCAATCTACTTATGAAAAGTCCTTCATAACTTCTCACAGCGTGCTGCAATGTGAAACATTCAGAAAGCATCAATTCATGTTTAACAAACCTTCTCTGCTGTCACGTCTGTTCTCAGGGAAGAAAGAGCATCGACTACAGCTGCTGAAAACAGTATGCATAATCTTATTATGGCTGTCTCGGTAAAAAGAGTTTATGTCAACCGGCTCTTCAGCTGTTTGTTTTCCAAGCCATGAAGCATATAAAGCTGCACTGGTTCGCTGCACAGCGATAAATGTCTCCTGTGGCCCATCATAGGAGACCAATGTGGGAGAAGAGCGATACAGTATACTGCTACATCCTTATTTACTCAAGGTGGTTCAATAAATGGTGCAATAATAACCTGACGGCCTGTGTGCGTGTGACAGAGATAGGAGGTTAGGTGTGTATGTGTGTGTAAGACTGCTGAGTATTTGTACACCACTGATCACACACTGGGTGTCTGCATGCATTGTGGGAAGTGTGCAGAGTTTTCTGGATGATGTTAAGATGCTGCTGGCTTGTCAGAGATGCTTCAGGTCTATTCTGGTCCACTTCCTGTGAGCTTTGGTCTGTATTTAGAGATGATACGTGTATTTTTAGCAGGAGCTATTCTAGCAATGCTGTGTCACAGAGACGAGTGCTGCGTTTTTGCTCTTGATCTTATTTTCCCCCCTCGCTGTTGCCATACCGACTCGCATTTCCCATCACCTGTTTGTTCTCGAGGGTAGCTACAAAATTGAAAAGTGCTTGTGCTCGCAGGATTTGGGAATAAACATTTCATTTTGATGCACCATCAAAATCATATGGTTTCATGATGGTCAGCAGTCCTGTTTTCCTGAACAATGACCATCATGACTTGCAAAACTTCCTCTTTCACGGCTAATCTCATGTTTATCTTCCTAATCCCGTCTCTCTCTATCTTACACTGTCACACTTTTGGTTTCTTTGACCCGTTTGACACCCGGTGACATCTCGAGCTAAAACCCCTGTTCATCACGATCATTGCTGTTTTTCCACAGTTTTGCTCTGTTTTTAATACTTTCAAACTTGTTCTGTTGGATTCTAGTCAGGGGACACACTTGGCCAGGTCATTGGTTTCACTTTTCACTTCTTTAGAAACGTATCTTTTGTTGGTTTTTATTTTTACAGTGTTTCTGGGATCATGGTCATGCTCTTAAATTCCTTTCCTGTCGGGCGTCTTGAGACTGTGAGTCATCTATTCATATATGCCAGTTATTTGAATATGAAATTATGATACAGCACTTCTTGTGATTCAAACCTGCATCACCTCTTAGTCAAACTCCCTTCAGCACCAACTTTATTGGAGGGTTGTGAGTTGGATTTGAGCCTTCATTGTAGTCTGTGCAGCATCCCGGCAGTATTGAATTTGTCTTATTGGGTTAGAACATGGAGGATTAATGACAGACTGTAAACGAGGTCGCAGCGTTCTGTCATAGGAAACCTGGATGAGGGTTGTTTCTTGTAAAATAATAAAAGACTTGTGACAAAATCAGTCACATGTGCAAAGTATGAGTTTTACTCTAGTCATTTGATTGTAATATAAAAAAAAACTACGGCAATCTAAGTGCAAAGAGTTATGAACAGACGACCTACTGACTAACAGAATTCATACTTTTATTGATCAGAGGCTGGCAGAGATGCTGGCGCTGATTTTAGCCAACAGATGAACTGTTTTTAGAAAGACTAAACAATAAGTTGATTCTGTTGACATGAGTCGACATTGGCTTTATGTCCTTTTTAATGGCATCTCATTGCTTTTGAAAGCGCTTCAAAATCAAGCCTCCAAGCACAGAGCTTAATATAGAGGCTCTTAAATCAGAGTTGACAGGTGCAAACTTAAATGTACAAGCTTGTGACCTTCTCGAAAGCGCTATTCATAGCACTGCACATTATTTTTCATATTGAGCTTCCATATAATCTGGACACATCTTTACTCCAAATAAAAGAAAAATGTTTCCCTTTGGATCCCCCACCACACTCCTGTCACCTTTTAACATGAATCCGTTTGTGTATATATCAGGCCAATGTTGCAACCTTCAAAAACTACTGAATAATTTTCAAGAACTTATTTACTTATTTAGAATCAAGATTCCCTAAATTATGGCGTGTCATTTTGATAGAAAACACATCCAATGATTAGAGGATGAACATATAAAAAGAATTAATTTAATAAAGGGAACTCGCACGCAGAGGTGTGGATAACATAACTGTGTAAGAACTAGATCTTATTTCCATGTTGAATGTCCCATTGTCTTCGCAGTGCAACAGACACTTAAGTTTTATAACTTCATTAGATGATTGAGATTATGTAATTCCTGAGCGCCACGCTCTTTAGTTAATTAGCAGTTTCTCTGTGCATGTTATGTTTAGCCTGCTCTGACCGGGTCAACTTCAGCTGGTCGTAATGAGGCTGTCAAGAGCTGTGTTTCGGCAGACTTCCTGTTTCTGGAATCTTATCAATGCAACTGCTGAGTAATAATTAATAGATAAACGATGGATCCAAACGCAAAGACTGAGGTTGAATTTTATTCTATAAAAAATTCCAACTGTCCCAATATAGTAATGGTAAATTTTCTCTGTCTAGAAAGTAATTTCTGCAAATGAAATTTAGCTAACCCAGCTCTAACTCAAAGTGACATGTTTTTTTTTTTTTGCAGTCAGACATTTATGGAGACAGTTTATTTTGACAGATGGGACACAGGAGTCTGTCTTAACCCCTAACCCAGCCAAACAGGCTGCCTTCTGTCAAGTCTATGTGACATGTCCAAAAAGTCAACATGTCCAGTATGTGAGGACTGTAATCTTGGACCATGGACCAAACAACTGCAACCTACTGCACGTCCTCATCTCTCAGCTATAGAGTGGTCCAATTGTTTTGCCACTTGTTCACACCTATTTCATCCTCCTAATTCTCCTCTGCTTCTTGTTTTGTCCCATGAGTCCCTTCTCTGTTGGTGTCTTCCTGTTTATGCTCTAGCCGGCCAATAGTGTTTGATCCTGGAGCGGAAGGAGTCAATAGTGTTTCGTCCTCACCAACACAGACATTGGGTGGTGTGTGTGTGTGTGTGTGTGTGTGTGTGTGTGTGTGTGTGTGTGTGGGGGGGGGGGGGTCTCAAATAAATAATTCAGCTGGGAGTTATTCTAGCTGTCGTCTGCACCACATCCCACATACAGGTCTGCCTTACATCCCGTATACACACACCGAAGTCTGCTCTGCATCCCATGTAAACACGCACACATGCACATTCACACATCATTAAATATTTTTAACCTACAGGCTTTGCATGTATCCTTTTAACCCCTGCTCTGCTAAATACTTATCAGCCTTTTTTCCCTCAGTTTAAGTCGAACACATGAACTCCTGAAAACGACAGGAAGTAAATTTAATTTGAGCTGCTCTACTGTGATGACCCTTTCATAAAAGAAGCTCAAAGCTCCTGCCATAATAACGTCCATCATGTGGCTGCTTTCAGTTGTTGAGAGGTGTCATACAGGAAGTTTCACAAAAACTATAAAATCCACTGCCTGCATCAAACTTCTGGAGTGTACTGAAGTTTAAAATGAGTTAAGGGTGAAGTCATTAGCTGTAATTACACCTTAGTATTGAATAGATCATGTGAAAGTATAGGAAAAATTCTAGTTGAATTATCTCTTATATATAAAATTGTAGGGCCTAGCTGGTGCATAATTGGACAGTGACTTCAAAAAAGACATACAAATACAATACTTAAAGGATGATTCTGCTTTAGTACAACTTGGGCCTTGTTTTCAGATTCTATCATCCATTTCTGATAATTGAAACCATGTTATTTTTTAGGTAAAATCAAAAGTGAATGTCTGAAATATTGGGCTTTTTTTTTTCCTTTTTTTTTTTTTTTTTAAAGAAGTGCTGAGAAATAAGATAGTGGCATATCCTGAGGAGGCCACCAGTGTCCTGGTTAACAAGAAAAACAGTTACAGTGTGTGTTGTGACTCATGTCAGATGTCGCCAGGGTGTGTTGCGTTTAAGAACCAGATGGTTATAAACCAGAATGATCCTTAAATATTACAGAGTGAATTGTTGAAGTGTTTGAAAAGTTACTAGAGCCACTGTTAATTATTTCTGTCTCGAGTAACGGAACAAAACTGAACTGAAAAACTGGTCGTCTTTACTTATCTCCTAATGTGCCAGAACACAAATAAACTCATTCTGAGGTCTGACTTTACATGTTTGAACAAACATAAATCAAAGCATTTGGAGAATAGATCAAATGTGTCTGTTACTGTAAATCAGCAATCAGTGGGTGAAACCGGCGGCTGTCAGAGCTTCTGGGGGATAAATCACTAGAGACAGGAAATGAACCATTATAAACCCTCTGCCTTTTCCTGCCCCACGGCCAACATGCTCTATCATCTAAATCTGACACAAGGTAAACACATACACACACATACACACACACACACACACACACACACACACACACACACACACACACACACACACACACACACACACATAGTTATTGCAAAAAACCTTCATTGTCACATTCAGATCTTTTCAAATCCTCTCGGCTCAAACGCTCCTGAATCCCTCCGTTTATTGATAATCTGACCTCAGACTAGGCGGAGAGATTCGTCTTTAATTTAACCTTAATCTAATTCTTAATCTCACACATCCTTGTTTTTTTTGTTTTTTTTTCATCTCCTTGTGCCTAATCTCTATAATTCCTACCACCATTACCCCTGAGACATTTCCATATTTTATTTGATATTTCAGTAAACGTTGACCCCTGACATTAAAAGAACTGCTATTATCATTCAGAGAAGACTTAAGAGTGTATCATATTTTTGACTATTCTAAAAAGACCATCAATCTGTTGATGAATCTGATTCTCCTTGATTTAGAATTAAGCATCTACATTAAATAAAATCAACGCAAATGGCTTACGACACCAAAAACAACCATCTTAAGTGGATCCTACAATTCCCATAATGCCATTCAGTATTTTTTAGTGATTGCCTGGGAACTCTGTGCTCCCTATACAAGCCTTCTGTTAATAAATTTAGGCTTCAAAACCATGTCAAATAATCCTGGGGAACTAAAATTGGTGCAGTGCCCCTTTAATTTTGAGGACTACAAAGTGCAGCTTGTAGCACGTAAAACCTTTAATTACTTTTAAGTGACTTGCTAATTTTAAAGCCGCAACCAAGCTAAATATTATTCCTCCACCTGTTTGTACTTCAGACTCCATCCTTTGAGGTTACTTTGTCTAGAAGAGCTTACTCATGTTTTAAATGTCAAAGATTGTGATATGTGGCATATTGTATTTCGGTTTTACCATTTTTTTTTTAATTGGCCAGAATAATTGAGTTACATTATTGAAGTCCTCTGCTTTACATACATCTGCCCAAGCTTGTAGTGAAAACATATGAAGCTTCAGGGGAAACGAGGTTGAGCAGGAACATTTTAAGCGACAGGAGAAATGATCGCCTGCCATCTGTATGCATTGTTGGTCAGACGAGGGGGATGTGAGGAGTTACTGTATTACTGTTGTTAGAGTTACTGTTGATGTGAATGAGTGTGAACATGCTGGCGAATAAACTGAAGCAACAGAAAATGTTTGTGTAGCTCAGCAGGGCAACGTCTTATAAACTGACCTCCTGAGGGTCAATTCACATTTTCACCAGTCCCTGCTTCTGTGTGTGTGTGGCACACTGGGTCCCCCTGCTGTCTTTACTGGCATTGTGTGTGTGTGTGTGTTTGTGTGTTTTGTGTCTGTGAGAAACTGTGAGAAAAAGCAGAGAGAAGCAACTCTGTTCCCTCTGGCACTAACATGAGTGTTGTTTTTGGACCGGTTACAGTCCACACATTAGAAATCATGTTTGCGTTACATTAGTAACATTCTTGGAGTTCAATATTCTGCCAGCCTGATGCGTTCACATGTTGGTCTGAGTCTGGGATATCTGACTCTTAAAAGATCAGCTGCAACAAAGCTTTGTATTCAAGAGCTCATTCACCGAACCTAGGAGGTAAAAAACAAAACATGAACTTGTGATTTTTGGTTTTTCATTAAAAAAAACAAAGTTTATGAATGTTGGTCTTTCATGTGTCTGCAAGTAGATTTTTCATTACATCCACATTGAAGCTAATGGAAGGCAGGGAATGGACTTATAAACCTAAAAAAACGACACTTCAGAATGATCAGAAACATGTAAAGTGCAGAGTTTGTTTACAGGTTGTAATATACTTTACTGAGAAGTTTAATCATTTCAAATCTACCACTTTGTGTGTTACATTACTGGCAGTATCAGGATGGATACTTCGCCAAATAGTAATATAAGTCCATAATTCATTTTACTAACATAGATTTTCTGGATAATAATAGCAACACATCATGTAGAGGCAGAACGAAGCAGCACATCCACATCTGTCCATAACTACCTTCCCTCCCAAAAAGAGATTTAACAGTCGATGTCGAGCAAATCTAACCACATTTTGCACGTTTAAGATAAGTTAACTTGCCTTTACACTGTACGCCACGACCGTCTATACATATTTATGTATTTCTATTCAAATTTACAATGCAACAATACATATTAGGTTTATTTCCAGGCTTCAGTCAAGAGGCTGAAAGGAAATACATCAACTCACAAACTGTAAACAGACTTTTTTAAAAACGATTGCTATCGACCGAGCGATCTTTGATCTGAGCCACTGATGACCATATTTCATCGAGATCGAATCACAGACATTAATGCAGCAATCTGATCGATCAACACCGAAGACATCGAGAATAATAAATCATTAACATACAGTGTGTGGTGGAGGGGGAGACAGTACAAGTACATCTTTGTTATACTCACTTATAATATTAATAATAATCTCTTTGTTTTGATGTTATAAATATACAGAGGACATAATCACAAGCTTTTGGTGTGGTAATATAACAGTGTCTGGTTAAATAATCAGAGAATCTAGCCGGATAATGTTGGTCTGATGTGGTTTTTAATTGCAGTTACTCTTGATTCTATTATTATAATGAGCTCAGACAGTTCTGGGAAGTCCTATGTGAATAAATGAATTAGATTGTGAAAAGGAACTTTAATCAGTTCTGTTGCTTGTTCCTTTGTGTGTGTGTGTGTGTGTGTGTTTTATTTATTCAGGTTTTTCCATATTCTGTCACATGTAGTTTTTCTCTATCTGTGAAATGTGAAACTGGTGGGGGGCGGGCCATCTCAAACTCCGCCTCACTGGCTGGCACAAATGAGGAGGGGGGAGGTGTGTGTGTGAGAGAGTGTGTGTGTACGTGTGTGTGTGAGAGAGCGTGTGTGTGGGCTGCGCCGTGCAGTGACAGCTCAGTAAGCGGCTGAAGTCCTCGGCTGTGGCGGAATGGACTGCCTGAACTTTCACCGTGATGTCCTCTGACAGAATATGTGGCCGTGTGTGAATGTGTTGTAACTGTGTGTGTGTGTGTGTGTTTTGTGTGTGCGTGTGTGCATGTGTAAGAGGGAGGCATACATGTACCCGCATGCCCCACAATGGCTCTGAACCGAGTGTCTCAACTCTGCCACGATATCACCAGGCTGTGGCTGCAGCTGAAGATGATGACAGGTACAGTGTGTGTGTGTGTGTGTGTGTGTGTGTGGTAAATAAGAGAGGTAGAACAAGACCTGTGAATTTGATATTAGAGTGTGTGCGCAAAACTTGCTTCGTAGAGAAAGACAAGAAGACTGAGAATTCTGCAGGTGCTCCCCTGTGTGTGTGTGTGTGTGTGTGTGTGTGTGTGTGTGTGTGTGTGTGTGTGTGTGTGTGTGTGTGTGTGTGTGTGTGTGTGTGCGGGTGTGTGTCGTTCACACTTGTCCAGTGTCAGTCGTTATCATGTGCAACGGCTTCACAGGTAGACCAGGTGGTTAAGTAGAGTTAGTGTTTTATGTTCGTCCAGCCTGTAATCCGCAAAGTCTGAGAAGCTTTAGTGTTCATCACATCCTAATAACTATGCAAAAATGTTAATTAGATATCTGTTAATTAGATACCTGGTTCAGGGCTGCAATCAACACTACAGAGTAGTGATATGGAGCAATGTTTTTATGCGTTTGTATCATTAAAGCGCACATTAAAGCATGCACATACACGTTCCTGCATGATTTAAAATACTTTGCAAATATTTAAGTTATTATATTAGGTATGACACATTCTTGCACGTTTCAAGCTAACTATGAAAGTATATCTTTCCACACATTTGTCCATGAAACTAAATCTCTAAAAAATGAGGATTCTATGGTTTTTATCACTTGTATGGAACCATACATGTGATATTAAAGCCTTGTAAAATCTCTTTAAGGAGACTGACAACTCACTGGCCGAGAAGCCAACTGCGTGCGTTCAAGACCAAAGACTGTAAGAGACAGAGACTGCGCAAAAACCACCACAAGACCAGCAAGTCTGAGATAACTAGAAAAAGAACTACATTCATCTCACAGTTCTTTTACAAAAATCATTCATAGAATCTTTACCAAAAAAATGTGTTTGTGGAAACAGGAAAAAAGCTGAGACCAAGAAGTCAGCAATGTCACCATGAATCATCTTCTGTAGGCCATGAATATCCTCCCAGAAATATTGCAATCTGGCCAGTAGTTGTAAAAATATGTTGGACAAAATGTTGAACAGACCGGTCATAAACTATCATAGCACACACACACAAACATTCAGAAGAATCATCATTGTGTAACAAATCACCCCTGCTTTATAAATAGAAATAAAAAGCAGTTTATAAATGAGCGTAAACCACTTTATGAATGATTTAAATGAATGAACATGACCTGACTTTGTTATCCACATCGATTTTGTCTCATTGCACAAAGATGCTTTTTCCTACTCAAGGCATTACTGTCCATCAGTTACATAATCCAATCTAAAGTGGACAGAGTGCGTGTGTGTGTGTTGTTTTTTTTCCCTGAGGGTCCTAACTGTGTGTTTTTTAAAGTGAAGTTTGTCCTTCCTCACTCAGTACAGTACACATCAGCGCACCCTGACGGCATGTTAATCACGTTTGTCCCATTAACACAGAGCGTTTCCTCTTGTCAGTTGGGAGCAACATGAGGACAAAACCCCTTTGAGTGTTTGAATGTCAACAACTCTTCCCCTTTATTTCCACTCTCAGCCGTGTCTCTGTGTGTCCATTGGTTGACTCGCTTATAATATAATAAGAGTATATGAGTGTTGACAATAATCCATAGAGACTTTGTCTTGCTTTTCTTGGCTCTCTGTGGGGCTTTTTCAGGTGTGTGTACAGTGCGGTGTGTTTGTGTGTGTTTGCTCTGCAAGCAGATGGACTGTATGAGCCCACACACACACACACACACACACACACACACACCCACACACACACACACACACACACACACACACACCCACACACACACACACACACACACACACACACACCCACACACACACACACACACACACACACACACACACACACACACACACACACAAAACACACACTCAGAAACACACACAGATAGTAAGTACCTAGGCATCAACCTTGCAGAGCATTGCTTTTTGCCAAGTCAAGATTAGAAGTTGACAAGTCTCAGCTAAGCTCCCAGAAGGCAATCTGCCACATGGATCTGTGTGTGTGTGTGTGTGTGTGTGTGTGTGTGTGTGTGTGTGTGTGTGTGTGTGTGTTTCTCAGAAGAATAGGAAACATTTATTTGCTTTAAAAACACTTGATGGTATTGGATTTGGCAGCAGCTCATGCTCATGTAACGCACTGTTCCTTTCAGTCAATGTTTTTTATGCCCGAGAGCCATTAACAGCAAACAGCTGGTAGTTAGCTTCAGTATATCAACACAACAGGACGAGATAGCAAGAGAACATAATCGATAAAGTCAATACAGAGCTAAATTGGATTAAACAGATGTGATGAATCTTTAATGACCCCCGAGGGGGGAGGAAGTCAAACGTATTGATCCCACAGCTCCATTATGAGGACTACTGTCACATAATGATTATGTCATGTTTGGACTTATGGCATCCAAATGTTTTTAGTTATATAGCTAAGTTTCATTGTGTAGTTTTAGTTAGGGGGGTTGCAAGACTGGATCCTACAATTCCCACAATGCAACTCAAAAGTATTCCTTTTCATTATGCCCTCCCGACCTGGCAAACACTAATTTTTTCAAAATAAACTTGAACTATAAATTTGGTGCGGCGCTCCCTTTAACATGCTCTATGTACATTGTGCAAACCTGCTGTCGTATGTCAAAATAAAAGAAAAAAAAAGAAATACATTTATAACTTAGATGAAATTACTTTGAAAAGCTGCATTTCCTGTCCTGGGGCACTGTGCGACAATTCAGACCATTTCTTTTCAGCGTTGCCCTACAGGCTTTTGAAAAGAGGGATCACTTTCTCTTGAGGGCCGCTGACCTTTTTGATTCTGACCTACTCGACTTCACCACAGTTACAATGGTTACCAGCTTATTACGAAGATCACAGTGCTGGGAGAAAGTCTCTGTACTCTCGATGTTAACTTTCCTCTATGAGGAGGTCGTTTTATGCAACTTCTGTGGTGCATATCCACTTAAACATGCTGGTAATCACATGCACATTATGCTAACACCTCATGCAAGGAGCCTAAGAGATAAGTGCATGATGTCATTATGTAAAAAAAGTCATGTCTGGTTTTTCCTACAGCTGCAAGTTTCTTTTAGGGCAAGTAAAAACACAGTCCTCCTGGATTCTTGACTTATTGGCTGCCTACTTCTCCTTCTCTCTGCGGATGTCATTTTGCTTTCTCTCTCCCCACTCCATCGTTCTCAGTTTTCATGTTCTTTGTTCTGTGTAGTTGACTGGTAAGCTACGGCCAGAGGCAGCTAAAAAAAAAACAAACCAAGGCTGTAGTTATATCTGGTGGTTTTACTCTCAGCTGAGCTTTTACTGAATGTTTTATTTTTTTCCTCTAATGGTGGAGAGAGAGGAAGGGAGGAGGACCTGGATTTAAACCCACAAGATTGCGAGTACACACTTTGTAGTTCAGTGAGCAGACCACAGATCTCCCAACAGCTATTCCCACGAGGGAGCGAGTCTTGTTGCAGGGCGTTTGTTCCTGTTGCAGGTGAGAGGTTCAGTGTAAAAGCGGTGACCTTCCGGGTGCAGAAAAGGTCGAACCAGCTACCAGGCCAGTGTGGTAGCTGTCAGATACTCACAGCACAGCAAGATCATCCATGTGTTGGCTCTGCTGCTGTGTCTATTCAGACTCTACCTGCATTTACTGCAGAACAAAAGGAAGTATAGTCTGGTGGTTTGAACTTATTTCAATTAGTTGTCGTCGCAGATGATTGGATGTCCGATCGGTCGTTTTTGCAACATGTTTGAACGCGGTTTCTTTGAAGACTGAATGGGGAACTCAGCCTCTGAACGGGTGTGTGTCTCTGTGTGTCTCTGTGTGTGTGTGTTGTGACGGCAGCGCAGACAGAGGGACAGTGGTGTGTTGTTTTGAGATGATGATGCGAACCATCTATTCAGTAGATCAGGGCTCGCTGCCAGTGACGGCGTCGAGCCTGAAGCCATTGTTTGGAGGAGGAGCGCGTCACTTTTAAATCACCATCTTGCAGAAAATGCATATAGATAATTAAATAGCTGCATGACACACAGCTGACGGTGTGAATAATATATAAAAAAATCACAAATTTGCAGATTTTTAGAGTTAAAATGATTTGAAATGAAACTGGGTTTTTATGTGTTTTAGACCTAAATTAATATAAAATAATGATGCAGGTCTTGGGAGGCCTGTAATGCCACACAGACTGCTTGTTTTTACCTCTGTACCGGATCACATTGAAGTGTCTACACTGAATGTAGTGCGGCAGTAATGGTCATATTAAGCATCTTTAAAACTGGGATAATTTCTAGAAAACTCAGTTTAAATAAACGTGATATTAATGTGAGTGACCAGAGCTGAACAGTCGAGCTTGAATTCCTGTGACATCAGTAATATTTGAATGTTTGTCTGGTTGCTGCTGGTTTTTCTGATCCACTCTAATTCAAGCTTTGTGTTTGGGGATGGGGATGGGCACACTACACACACACGTACACACACACACACACATATACCAGGACACTGCTGGCCATGACCCAGTTGTTGTTCGGCATGGTGTGTGTGTGTCTGTGCCAGCCAGGCCCTGTCCTATGTGTGTGTGTCCCACAGCAGTGACAGATGGAGCTTTGGTAAACCCTGACTGTAATGCCAGATAATAGAGCTTGGATTCCCTCACACAAGTGTGCGCACACACACACACACATACACAAACACACATATAAACACACACACAGCTGTAGAGCGGCTGGCAAATCCTTGCTTTCTATATGCAAACACACACACATGGGTGCAACTGGCCATCTCTCTGCTGGCATATGATACCAGCACAGCAACTTTTAACCCTCCATAGCCCAACCACTCCCAAATACACACACACACACACACACACACACACACACACACACACACACACACACACACACACACACCTCTCCTTTCTCCATCCTAGTGCCTTCAAGTCTACATTCCAAGTCCGTCCCTTCCATTTGGTGCATACCAGAGAAGAGCTGAGGGTCTCAGCGACGCCGGGCATCTGTCTTAGTGACGTTGTGCTTCGACTGTGAATGTCTTAATTTAGGTTTTACAAAAATTTGATCATCTATGTTTCTGATGTTTGATGGACCAGGATCTGCAGATTGCAGTTTATTCCTATTGCGCTCACATCACAGTCAGATTAGGAAACGAGCCTTATTGTAATATATGAAGCGACAGAATCCGTAACATGTTGTGTTTAAGTGCACTAATGTACTGTATGCCTTTTCTACTGCTTTGTGTGTCTGTGGTCATGTCTGTGTGTTGTTTCACCTCTGTGTCCAACCGTGTCACACTTGTTTTTGTTTGCATAGTCCTCAGCCAGGCTCCTGTGTGTGTGTGTGTGTGTGTCCGTGTGTGTTGTGGCGAACATCAGACAGCTCTCCAGCTTCCTGTGGCTTTGAACTTTGACCGGCCGCCCAGCGCTGGCAGCCATTAGCCAGCAGAGAACAGCTGGCTTTGAACTGACGGTGTGTGTTCAGCAATGAAAACCTGTAGGAGCTTGTCAGCAGAACAAAGGAGGAGGTGTGTGTGTGTGTGTGTGTGTGTGTGTGTGTGTGTGTGTGTGTGTGTGTGTGTGTGTGTGTGTGTGTGTGTGTGTGTGTGTGTGTGTATGTGTCTTTGTGTCTTTGTGACTGAGATAGTAAGAGACAATGCTAGCTGGGTTTCCATCAGTCGTTGGTGCTTTGACTGTGTGTAATGGACTGTACCTTTATGAGACTTAATTGGACTCTTGCCTTTCTCTCACCCCTGACTGCTGACGTAACCAGGGTGTGTCTTGTTTTACAAATTGAGTTTTTACAAATCAAACTGTAAAAGAGGCTCTAGCCGTAATCACATCTAAACACACACACACAGACACACAAGTATATTCAGCATCATTGTAATCGCTCGAATCGTGTTAACTGTGTAGAGGTGAGATGCTGTTTTGCTGTTCTTTTTATTTTTTTTTTGCGAGGTTCACACCAGCTGTTTGAAGGCCAATACCACTACACATCATCATGTTAACAAAAAAATATTTTCAATCATGTGGTTAGACAGGTATTGCACATGCTGCTTTATGATGCAAGCATGAAGTTGGAGCTTCAAAACACATCAATGCTGACATCAAAAATCAGAGAAATAATGTAGGGATGCGACTAATGATTATTTTCAGTATTCACTATGTGCTGATTATTTCCTAAATTAATTGTTTTGATAAGAACATATATTGCTTAGATTCTAACTTCACATTTGAGAAGCTGGTACCATTGAATATTTGGTGATTTTGCTTAAAAAAAATAACCAAAATGATTAATTGGTTTGTCAGTCAATTAGCCAATTAATCAATTAATTGAAGGATAAACTGGAAAACTATAGCACTGAAATCCTATAATCATGTCACTCTTTTCTTGAAAAGTCACATTTTGATTCTGGGAATAATGATTGGGATATACTTTTTTAATTGTTTTTAATTCCACTAGTTATTAACTGAGTCAAAATAAATATAATAAGATAAAATATTGAATCACTTCACTACCAACTGAAATGATTGATGGATCAAAGCTAGAATGGTAGGACACAGTAAGTACTGCAGATATGTGACGGTGTGTGTTTTACAGTAGTGAAGTGTGGTACTTCACTTGACCCCCCCCCCCACACACACACACACACACACACACACAACCACGGAGAAAACACATCCACCGTATCACCTAGCACCAGGCCAACACATTAAATATGTAGGCATGTGTAAAGAAACCCTGTCCTCCATTTCATCCTATTGAGACACAAGCACCTCTACGCTATTTTTTTTTTTCCGACTGCCTCACCCCTCACCCCCCACCCCCCTTCCCTCCTCCTCCTCACTATCTTTTCACCCCTTTAAATCCAGGGCTTATTCTCTCTCTCTCTCACATATACAGACACACACACAAACAGGCTTTCAGCTGCAAGACTCTTGAGAGTGTGAAACGGCCCAGCTCAGTTCGCTGCAGTGTGATGTGGAAATTCCTCTCATGCTGTATTTAAACCCTGAGATGACTCATAGGATACAGCCTATCACATATGCTATTGCCATATTCATTATATTAGGACGGAAGTGAGTTAAACTTTGACTTCAAAGTTAACTTAGCTCCTTAATAGGGATCCAGAGAATCCTGTTGAACTGAACTGAACCTAGTGGAAGAGTTGAATGATGTACTATTCAGTTTAAATGGGGAGATTGTTGGGTTATGTATCATTTAGCCCCCCAGCTCAGCCAGAGGAAAAAAAAGATGAATGAATTGGGGATGTCAGGGCTTGGGGGGAAGGGTACAAGGAGGCAGGGGAGGTGGGGGGACATTCTTTCTAGGCCCCCCATAATCACTATTTGTGTTTTGCTGCATTGCCCCACTTCCAGTGTGTGTGTGTGTGTGTGTGTGTGAGACTGTGTGTGACTGTGTGTGTGGTGGGTAGAGGGGTTCCCTTCGCAGCCTGGCCGCCATCGTTTAATTTCATTCATTCCAGCGGGGACAAAAGCAGGGAGTTTTAGCAGTTTGAGCAGCAGTGAAAAGCAGCCCCGACGCCTGAATGTCTGATCCGTCTTCACCATTCACCCCGTGTCGTTCACAAGCCATGCGACACTGCGTGTTTCAACTTGATGAAATCATTGCTTTTTTTTCCTCATTAATGAATTGGTGTCAAATATACAGTAGCTGCTGATCTACAGTCAAACGGATGAAAACACGAGAATATGCACTTCAAATCATTGAAGGTGTCGCCGACCTGCTCTTTCTGACTCAATTATAACAATAAAAATACAGTGTGGAACAGCTGTTATTAAAAGCCACTCTGTCATTTTCCTACCTGGAGGGGGGGGGGCTCCCACAAAAACAATTTTGCTCATCCTATCACTCACTGACGCTGTCACAGCTCCTTTCCTGACCTGTGTTTAAAACCCACAGCTAAATGCTACATGTACTTCGCCAAACACTTTGGAAAACGCAACAAAGCATCAGCTGGAAAGGAAAAGGTAAAAGCTCCCATAAAGTGGATGTACTGTTTAGGTATATTACGCAAATGGGGAAGGAGCAGATAAAATATTACCCACAAGTATTTACAGTGTCGAAGTCTATTTGGCCTGCTGTTGTTTGCCAGGACCATGTCACACACAGGTGTTTGGGTCATGACTATTGGACACACACACACACACACACACACACACTCGCATAGATACAGTAGAGTCAGATGGTGCTCCACATGTCTGGCTGCGTTCCAGCAGAGACAGAGCTTTACTGACACACTGAACTGACAGCTGGCTTCACACACAGTCCTCCACGCTACGTATCATACGCACAGTAACGTTCAATTTGCGCCTCAGGGTGTCCGGTGCTTTGCTCGACGGCACCGTGAAGAGAAATGTCCTCTCCTCTTTGCTCTTCCTCTCTTGGTTTGTGTTGCAGCAGGAGCTAATTATAGCGCAGACATTGTTTTTGGGTTAAATTACAGGCCGGTTGGCTCGAGTGGAAGCTCCGTGGTCTGTTAAAGTTTATTACAGTGGACCTGCATTAGTGCCACGTTAACCATCTCTTTTAAACTGTGTCCTGCTTTTAAAATGTGCACCTCATCCCTTCGTCTGCTCTTTCCATCCCTTCTTACTTTCTTTCCCGTCTCTCTCTTTTCTGTTGGTGTTCCCTGATGGATGATAATCATGTGTGTTTTCAGTCAGTGTGTGATGTCTGGTCCAGTAGCTGAATGGCTCCTGAGTCACTGCTGTGACATCTTAATGTAATCCTCTGATATCTGGAGCCATGCCCAGTGACTTACTGGCATTATTACGGTGTGTGTGTGTGTGTGTGTGTGTGTGTGTGTGTGTGTGTGTGTGCCAGTCAGTGTTGTAAACCTCCAGTATAATAGATTCCTGCCTGACCGCAGCTACATGCGTTTTGTGCTACCTTTTTATTCGTCGTAAAGTGGAGGTCAGTGTATCCCAAACATCTTGTAAACAGCTGCCGACGCTCTCACACACATGCCGCTAAGTGTGGACTACACATGAGACTCGGGACCTCCAGTATGTGGTGTGAGTCACTGTCTAGTCACTGACATGCTGACACACTGTATATAGAATTACTTAGGCTCTAAGCTCTTAATCTTGCCGAGGTGTCTTCATCATATGGAGCTGCCGCAGGTTACAGAATTCAGTATGTGCAAGTTTGCAAGTAAATCTCAAGACTCTCGGGTCACTGAGTTCTGTAATGCCGTTGCATTCAAGTCTCGAGTCTGCGAGCCGTAAAGTCCAAGCGAAATCTCAAGTCCTTGTTTTTTTAGTGAATGGAGTCTGACTTTGGTCCAAGTGTCAAGGCTTCAGCCCACATGTCCGACAGCCTGACATTCAAACAACACGAACAAGTTTGGATGGACAGTAGATTGACCTCAGCTGGCTCTTTGTGTCAGCAGGATTACACGCAAACTACTGAACCGATTCACCCCAACTCTGTGGAGGGGTGGGACAAGGGCTCGAGACGAATTCAAATTTGGAGCAGATCTAGATCATTTCCTATTAGTTTGATTTTTTTTTTCCCTCTAAAGTCTGGTGTGTGTCGTTTTACATTGGCCTTGTTCTCGATGAGATTAACGCAAGCATACCCTTCCTCACCCTGCTCCCGGCATTGGAGCCTTACAATCAGTCAGAACAGCTTCTCCTGGGTGATTCGGGGTGGAGGGCTGCGTTCTGTAGTGTGAAACAGTCTGTTTGTGTTTGCGCTGGGATGGTAATTAATGCCTCTCGCTGCCAGACCCTCCATACTGCTTGGAAACCTTGCCACACTTTGCTCACACCAGCCACAGTGCCAGCCTTTGTCTATACACACACACACACACTTCACAGTGATGCTCCATCTATCACATACACTACAGATGGCAGAGACATTAAAAAACATTCTCAGCTTTTGTTCACATATGCACACATGATATATACACAACTCGCTTTTTCTCCATCTCTATCTTTCTGTGTGTCTACATGTCTCCGCGGGGCCAAATGAGATTACTGTAATCCAGCTTGACCAGAGAGAGGAGGAAATCCAAATGCTGTTTACTTCATCCCCCGTTACCTCGCTTTCTCCCCTTTCTCCTCTTCCCGAACAGTTCCTCTTTCACTCTCCTCTTTTATTCCCATCTTTCCTCCTTTTCTTCCCACAGCATGGCCTCCTCCACTCGTTGCCTATACGTATACCGGCATCAGCATATTTTCAATTTATGTTAAATAGGTATTTTTCTATGTAACCACGAGGTTGCTAAGGGATCGCTTTATATGAACGAGACAATAATAAAAAACTGTTTGCTATGACGACCAACACTGATCACGTTGGACTGATATCAGAGCGCGGCCAGTGAGCTACAGCGCCCCTCACAACCTCGATTACAATCAGCTGTCCTTAATTACAAAAAGCTGTAACATGTAATGAGGATCTTTTTTGTGTGTGAAGAGATTAATATCTGTCAAATATAACCTCTCTCTCTCTCTTTCTCTCTCTCTCTCTCTCTCTTCAGATGACATCCTGCAGAGGGAGGATGGTCCTCTGTGTGCAGCAGAAATTGGCTCTGAACTCCAGAAACAGTTTGCCATCCTGCCAGGTTGGTTTGAATTCTCTCCCCCTCACTCTCTCTCTCTCTCCTGAACGTCATACATATACTAGGAATGTGGGTTCACTCCACCAGAGTTGCAGTCAGCCACTTCAAAATATAACTCAAGCTCAATGGCTCAAATTACCTATAACTGCTAGCAAAACCTTTTTTTTTCCCATTAAGTAAAGTGCAACAAATGGAATTACATGGAACAATGTAACACAGTTAAATTATTGTGTTAGAGGTAAAGTGGTGAACTTCAGGATGAACTAGTGACGCCGTGTAGATGTTGGTGTGCTTCCAGAGAGGCAGCGTTGTTTAGATTAGACTGGAGAATGGGGATGTTGGTGGCAAGTAAACTAAAGAGGGATTTGTGCACTTTTTTTTTTATCGCTGTTGCATTGTAGATATTTTTAGGATAATCTTTGTGCAGCTCCGTACTACCACTACTACTACACTCATGTCAAATCTGTTGAAAGCTTGAAGTCTGATCTCTTTTTTTTTCTCTTTTATCAAACAGAGACAGGAGCGTCTTTGACGGCAGGAAAATTTTTAAAATCTACACGCAAACAAAGATTTGTCATTAGATTCCAGAAATAGCTCCACTTCTACTCAGTCCACAGACTTTAAAGTGGCATCACTCGACAGATTATTCTGCATGTTTGGGCAGTTTCTCTGTGTGTTGGGAGGAATATGTTAGTCACAAAGTCAAAAAAAAGTCACCTCTGTGTATGTAATTGAGGCATGTATGAGGCCCTGCCCTCTGGGTTGGAGCTCTCAAAGTGCTGGCTTAATAAACATTTAGCGTTAGCCTGTTTATCTTAATTTCCTTTAGATTAATTTTCTTTCTTCATATTTGATGTGATCATCTTTTAATCCATCCTGACTTTAACTTAAGGGATCTTTGTCTCTATTCTCTACTTGTTATATGTTTCATACTAAAGCCATTTTTTTATTACATATAATTTGTCATGGTGAAGACAAAAATAGCCAGCAGCAGAGGCCGAGCATACAGCAAAGCCCACAACCACACATCACATGGTACCTGCCCCCACAAAATCCCAACATCCCATCCCACCACTGAAGAGCGGATTTAAGGCGGAATGATGAGGTGGACTGTGAAATCCATGTGAGAGTACGGTTTTATAACGAGTGTAAAACTCCAGATTCAGAGTCTGCGTGAAGAAAAAGAGAGAGTTCTGCTCTCAGGCCTCAGTCAGCGACGCAGCGCTCTGCTGGAAAAGTTTCACTTTTCGTCCGTTACTGATGACAGGCTGACCCAGATACAACACACACACACACACAAACACACTCAAACACACACACACACACTCTAACACATATGCACAAACCCCGTACTTTGCATAGAAATGCACACAAACATGAAACAAACGTATGCACAGAGAAAAACACACACACAAACACACACACATACACACACACACACTTAGGGCCCCTGTGTTGGGTTACCATGACGATAATGCCTGTCCAGTGACGGCATGTGAATAATTTATCTCCATGATGATGTGCTTTGCAACTTGACCCAACAACGAAAGAGAGAGGAGGCCAAGTGTGTGCATGTGTGTGTGTGTATGTGTGTGTGTGTGAGGCCCTTTTGATTTAAAACACTTGTCTGAAGTTTTTGCTGTGGCCTTTTGGAGGTGGGGTTCTTATTTGTCTGAATTGTTTGTGGAAAACTGCAATTAAAGGGCAGCCGCATGTTTTTTTCCCACCTCCATTAAAAATCCACTTTTCAATTATTTAATTAGAAAAAGTTCTTAACTCCTATCATTCATAAAGACATGATGAAAAATGATTAATCAGTATATAATGTGTGATAATTAAGATTCTGCATTTGTAATTAATTGCTTGACTGTTCGTAAAGAGTTTTCTTCAACGTGTATCACTGTGTTTCTCTCTGCTCAAAAGTCAGTATTTTCCATCCAGCCTTCATATAAATAAGTCAAGAGGAAATCACCAACGTGCCAGAACCTCAGGCTGACACCGCCTGGATGTCACTCTGACCTCTCTATGATCTCTCCCCCTGACCTCTGTGTCTCCAGGGGGCCGCGGGATGGACGGCAACCCCATCATCGTCTTCCCTGAATTCCCAGCTTTCAACGAGCTAGAGGAGGAGGAGGTCCAAAATGTCCTCAGCTACCTCACCAGCGTCCCCAGGTTAGCATCACCCACACACACACACACACACACACACACACACACACACACACACACACACACACCATCCATCCATCCATCCCTTCCCCAGCTTCAACAAACAAACTGTGAAGGGACTGTGGCCAAACAAATTGGAGGTGTAATACCACATGGAGCCAGCAGATGTCAGCACAATACCAAAGGGATGCCACAAGGGAAGCGCCACAAAGGACTCGATGAAATAGATTTACAGAATAAAAGATTATAGAAAAGGGTATAGTGAGCATATGATAAATGATAAAACGCAGTGCAGCAAGCAAAACAACAATCTTCTGAATCTTCTTTTAGACAGAATGATCTTCATGTAAATGTAGATAGAAGATGTGTTTAATTTTAAGTATTTTCCAAAATAAAGTACCATTATAACCCTAGCCCTGAGTGAAAGGTCTTGGGTGTGGCTTGAGGTTAAACGTAGCAGAAAATGTTCTGCTAATTAAATTCAAATTAAATCATAATCCACACCTGCTTTCTTCTTTCTGTCCTTATTTCTCCCCCTCTCTCCTCCCCCTCTCTGTCCCTCCTCCCTCTCACCCACCTCCCTTTCTTTCACCTTTCCTTTACTACTGAGTGCTGCACTCCCATCACACACACTTCACACACATATACTCTTGCATTCACACATAATCTAAGGCAGGAGAAAGGATGGAGATCTATTCATCTGTAGATGTGTGTGTAGATACACATATGCGCTTGTATGTATGTGTGTGTGTGTCATGGCGGCCTCTCTGTATCAGGTTTTTTTTTTTCTCTTTTTTTGCTGCTCATCCCCTTTCATATCCCCCCCCCCCCCCTCCAAGCCCCTCCACCACCCCCCTCCACCTCTGAGTCCCCTCCCCTCTCTCCCCACCAGCCATTTGCACCCAACTGCCAATCGGCTGCACTCTGAGCTTCCGATTGGCTGCGGGGGAACAGCAAGATGCGGAGCTTAGCTTTAATTGGCTGAGGGTGGGAGGCGGGTGGTGGAGCAGCAGAGGGAGAAGGAGAAGGAGGAGGAGAAGGAGGAGGAGGAGGAGGAGGGAGATGCTCTTTAAGGATGTGAACGGTCACCTCTCTCCGTCTGCGAGCTGCAAACAGATGACTGTGGCTGCAGGAACTGAACACTGACAACAACGGGAAGAGGAAAAACGAGGGACGATTGGATTATTTTTGGATGATAACAATGGAATATTCAGGATTTTTGTCCTTTCTCTGACCTGGATTAACAGATTTTCCCAATTCAACTGGCTTCATTCATGTGCTTTGAATATTTTACCCACTAGAGATGCATTGAGGATTTGCTGTCGCAGCGTTCACAGGGTAGTGTAGCGTGTTCATTTTCTTAATATGTATGTGTGTGCTGATGAAAATTGGCTAATAATGGCACCCAGATGGACCAACTCAGCAGTATTCATATGTTGGCCACACAGTGTGTGTGTGCGTGTGTGTGTGTGTGTATGTGTTGTGCTTTGATCTTCATCCTTTTTGCTCGTGTGTTTAGGTGTCAGGATGCATGTCAATTTGTCCTGCAGGACCTTTGCAGGCATTGCTGCATTCACTTACACACACACACACACACACACACACTGACACACACGCATTAGCTTAATGAGGATCCTACATATGGCACTGCCTGTGGAATGAATGGCAAGGTTTTCACATGCACACATAACACACACACACACACACACACACACTAATGCAGGGCCAAGGTTGCCATGGTAATCACAAGGGTCTCTCATAATCATCACTGATGACAAATGATGACTACAGACACACAGGCGGTCGGCACAAGGTTTTAACCGTTCCTAGCATCAGTTTCTTATTGGTAAATATAATTTTTTCATGTCAAGAAGATTTTCTTTTGAAATACAATTTTTTTATATATTATTATGTGTGACGTACAGTGATAGAGCTGA
This sequence comes from Seriola dumerili, assembly GCF_002260705.1. NCBI lineage: Eukaryota > Metazoa > Chordata > Actinopteri > Carangiformes > Carangidae > Seriola > Seriola dumerili. The sequence continues at coordinate 58,418 of NW_019175253.1, forward strand.
TGACAGTTAATGGAAGCTTTTGCAGTAAGTGGTAGCTCTTCTCCAGGAAAAGATACTTGCAACACTGCAGGGGAGTGAAATGATCTCTGGGAAATGCAGTGCTGAAAATTGAGACTTTTGAAAATAATTTCTGATGAGTAAAATTGATGGAAGATGAATTTATTCCTCAGTCCTCATCTTGCTCCATAAAGGTCCAATAATGCCATGTTCACTAGTTTGACCTGTTGCGTACACCTTAACAATATGTAGACCTTGATTTAAACCCGATTGGAAAACACACACACACACACACACACACACACATACACATAGAATAGTGGTTTCCCTGGTGATAACAGTGTGTGCCTCTTTCCTGCAGTGTTGCAGCATCAGGAGTGGGATTCATCCTGGTCATCGACAGACGACTGGACCGATGGGCTGCCGTCAGGGCTACCCTGCTCCGCATCGCAGTAAGATCCAGTGTGTTTGTGTTTGTGTGTGTTTGTGTGTGTGTGTGTGTGTGTGTGTGTGTGTGTGTGTGTGTGTGTGTGTGTGTGTGTGTATGGGAGAGAAACTGTCCTGGATCAGTTTGTTTGTATGCTTCATTTGCTGATGCCTACAAATCAGCTGTTTTGGTGTGTGTGCATTACTCTACATGTGATAATGCTTGTTTAAAGTCGGACCTGTGGGTGTAGTTGCTGGCGTCAGCTGTGTGTGTGTATAATTTGGTTTGTCACCACTTAAGAGTAATGGATGTTTTGGTCTTCTGTGGTGAGTTGCTAGCTTGTACAAACTGTGTGTGTTGTAGTTTAGTTCTGTAGTCCTCAGCTGTGTACAGATAGGACACGTACTGCCAATTAGGCAACTGCATTTTTCTTTCTGGGTGTTGGAACAAGGCAGGATGGGAGTTAAAAATAGCACATTATGCTGGAGTGGGTGGTGGGAGTCTCACAACGTGTGAAAATAGTGTGTGTACTGTATGTGTGCGCGCAATGAGACACAGTCCTGTTGGAGCAGAAATAGAGAGTCCAAGCTGTGTGAGCCATTAGTCTCATTCTGTAATTGTGTTTTTTTTTTTTATCAGTCTTGTATCATTAGCCTAGTAGCCTACTTCTTGGACAGTGTAAAACTTTCCCTCCTCTCTAAGATGATGAATCGAGGAGGGAGTACAAGAGAGACAGGAAGAGACATTGAAAAAAAGGTTCAGAAATATTCCCTGCTTGATATTCATATTGACAGAACGTGAAATAGTGAAGGTTGAGTGTTTGACAAAAGTTTTGATTATTATTTATCTCCCTAACATGACACTGTATCCTGTTTCACTTTGCTTTTCCATTACTTAATTCATTAGATATTTGACTTTCTCTCCTTTTTGCATTGTCTTCCCTTCTACTCCGTCTGTGAACCACGATTAACCAGCTCAGCCAACATGTGGACGAAGCCTCACCACAGCTGTTGTTAAGATGCTCATCGTGTACTACACCATTTAGCATCTTTAATGTATGCAGATATATGCTAATATATGGTAATTGGACACTGATTACAATGATGCCTAATGGTTTTTCTATGGTGTTTCATAGAAACTATCCCCACTGTGGCAATAA